>NC_063260.1:21393977-21697008 GCF_019578655.1 Ricinus communis | reverse complement strand
AAATATCTTTAAATGGACGGATGCTCTATCCATTTTCATTTCTAAGGATAACAGATATACCCTGCATAAAATTTACTAATATGTTCTTTGCGACGAAATTTTACAGCGGAAATTAAGGATTTATTTAGTTGTGAAGAATACTTTATGCTTTCATTTTCTAGTTTTCCATTTCGTTTCTTAATTTTTTTATTTTCCTATTTTTAAACAGAAAAGAACGTGAAAAGAAAGAAAAAAGAAAAAAAGGGAAGAAAATAACATGAGTTTGACTTCAGTCCGTAGATCTAAACCAAGCAATTGTCAATAAATTACGCTGAAATGGAAAACAGCGTGTTTTCACTGTGCTTTATTACTTTATATTTTAAAATGAATTTAAGATGGTTTTCTATTAACAACATAAATATAGAAAAGTTTGAAAATGCGTGAAAAATTATTATTTTTATTTGAAAACAAGTTTTTTTTTACATTAAAAAAAACGATATAGAAAATATGTTTAATTTGTTTTCAAAAGTTTAATTATAATTTTGAAAATATAAAAAATTATTTTCTATTTTTATTTTAAAAATACCACAAGTAAATAAAAAGTTTTATTTTTCATTTTTATTTAATTTTTTTATAAAGAACTGATATAGTTTTTTTCCAAATAAACGTATCTTAAATTTTCTACGATTAAATTTCCATTCTAAATTTCCAATGTCATGAAGGAAAAGTAAAACATGCTGAAGGGGTTGAGATGGCATGCCGATTAGAAGATTGAGATTAGGCTTCGAGGTAGGACCATTGTTGCACATTAGGACAACACAATAGTTTATTTCGACTGTATGGCCTATATACACATTTAACACACGGATTAGATGTCCATTTTTCTCCTTATGTAATTAATTGTCCAGTCCAATTCCGACTAAAATGAAATGAGATGATTATTGTTATATATTGTGGGAGAATATATTCATTTCAGAATAATAATATATTATTGGTTAATACAATCAATAAATGAAACACATAAATTTTTGCACACAAATTGCTCTAACTGACCTGCTCCCTCCTGTAAATCATTGTTCAATGACGGTGATGAAAGCCTGAGGCTTGAGATTTATTTGGCCAATGTTGACAGCGCTCTGTAAGGAAGAAAAGAAAAAGAAACTAGCTCAATTTTGGCAGGCTATTTGCATGTGAAAGTCATGGGACAGGAAATCAAAGGCACAATAACAATTATCTACTACCTATATTTCGATACAATTCTTAGCTTAAAATTCAAATGTCATCTAAAAATAAAAATAACATGAATTAATCGAATCACAAGAATATACGAGAAATAAATGTAATATTTAAAATGATAAAGAATTCTGGTGAGACTGCCAGTATTCTTTTTGGAAAAGTATTCTTAATGTTTGGTAATGTTAATAATTATATTTGTGAAGAAAAAGATAATCTGTTGGGGTACATTGACTTGATGGTTATTGTTCCACGAGGTTACATACTTGCATGTCAACGAAGTCATCTCTATCCATCGGTACCTTGTGTTCCGTGAAGAAGTTTGCAAACTTCATAACCAATTAACCAGTTACCAGTAGCAGTCCCTCCAAAAAACAACAAAACAAAAACCGGTAGTAGTAGAAAAGAAGTTATGGCTTTGTTCTCCTCGCCACTTGTAAGGATTACATGCCTTTTTATTATTGTTCTGTCGATTATGGGAGCCATATCAGTGGTTTTATATCTTTGGGTACCAGGGGTATCGGCTATTGTAGCAGTTGTGGTCGCAGGTGCGGTTGTGATTGTTGTCTACGTATTCATTATGCGCAGTAAGAGAAGGAAAAGAATTGTTAGTGATCAAGAGATAGGGATGGTAGATGAAGGGTTAGAAGATGACTTGAATCAACTATCAGGACTACCCTTGAGATTCACTTACGAACAACTAAGAATCGCAACCAAGAATTTTGAGAAAAAGCTTGGAAATGGTTCTTTTGGGACGGTTTTTGAAGGAGCACAAGAAAATGGGAGAAAAATTGCTGTGAAGCGCTTAGAGGCTTTAGGTCAAGGGAAGAAGGAGTTTCTGGCAGAGGTCAAGACTGTAGGAAGTATCCACCATCTTAATCTGGTTACACTAATCGGATTCTGCGTGGAAAACAGCCACAGGCTGCTGGTGTATGAGTTCATGTCCAATGGATCGTTGGACAAATGGATTTTCTACAAGGATCAACCTCTTCTAGATTGGCAAACTAGAAAAGCAATTATCCTTGGCATAGCAAAAGGGCTAGTATACCTTCATGAAGAGTGTAAATGGAAAATAGTCCACTTAGATATTAAACCCCAAAACATCTTATTAGATGAGAACCTACAAGCAAAAATATCTGATTTTGGCATGTCTACTTTGATTGAGAGAGATCAAAGTCAAGTAGTGACTGCGATCAGAGGAACTTTTGGATATATGGCTCCTGAATTGTTAAATTCCATCATAACAAAGAAGGCAGATGTTTATAGCTTTGGGGTTGTGGTTATGGAAATAGTTTGTGGGAGGAGGAACATAGATAGGTCACTGCCAGAAGAGTGCATGTTTTTGCTACTGATGTTCATGAGAAATGCGAAGGAGGATCAATGGAGTGATATGATTGACAAAAACTGTGAGGACATGCAGTTGCACAGATTAGAAGTTGTGGAGATGATGAAGGTTGCAGTTTGGTGTCTGCAAAATGATTACAAAAGGAGGCCTTCCATGTCAACTGTTGTTAAGGTTTTAAATGGTACCATGAAAGTGGAAGCTGACTTAGACTATAGCATTCACTATCCAGCAACTCCGGCAGCTACCAAGAGGGAGGAGGAGGAGTTGGGATATGCAAGTGCAACTCCATTACTTCCGTGGACTCTATCAGGACCCAGATGAGAATTAAAGAAAGGGCATATTCTTATTTCAATCACCTACTTGTTACTGTTATCTTACATGTTCATATGTTGGTCATCTTCCAAGTTGAAATACTATCAAATAAAATACATTTTCATTTATTTTAATGAATGTTAGATTCGTTTTGAATTAACTCCAAAATCACACGGTGGAAAAACCTTTCTAATTTCTTATATTCAATGGAATTGCTATATTTGCCAAAAAAATTGATAAAATTAAAAATTGATGAGGGGCTTAATTGCACAGTTGAGGGTTGTAGATAGAATTAAGCTAAGGATTTTATGCACATTCATATCCTTCAACTAAATGCTGTTCACGTCGGACCGATATGAAAATATGGATGTTTAATTTCTAGACAACAAGAAGCTGCCAGGCAGTTGTTGATTCTGAATAATAAATGCTTCTTAAAAATTGACACGCAAAGATTATTCCTTTTTTTTTTTTTTTTTTGACCAACAGTGAAAGTGATTCTCTTGTTTGTCTCTCTGATATTTCCTTATTTTCTTTTTATTTTTTTTCGGTACAAGAGAAAGGTTTGGGCCCAAAAAAAAAAACTCAAGTCACAGCATTTCTAAGGCGCCCAAGCAAAGAATTCCTGCAGGAGGGCTATCATAAACCTGAGTACCCAGTGAAATAGAGGCCACTATATGTGCAAGCCAATCTGCACAGATATTTATTTCCCTGAAAACATGGGAACACTTCAGGATCCTTTCTTTATCTAATAGCGCCTTAATCTGCAGAATTAGAGAATGACAGTGGGGTTAGTTAATATTCGATGAGTGCAAACAATTGTTTGCGCTCATTGATCATCAGTCAGACGTAGCTTGAGGTTGATGCAGCAGAAGTTGCTAATGCTATTGCTGGAGATTTTAGGTGAATTTACAATTTCTAGCGGGCTTTGATTGATTGAGTAAGCTATATGGAGACTTTCCTGGAATTGGCTTTATCCTTTGTTAAAGTTGCATTCTTCTTTGATATGATTGACTCTATCGATGATCAACTACTATCATTCAAATTTTGAAGTAAGTTTATTATGAGTATTTTTCAGTATGTTTTTGGTATGTACTTTAACTTTTATCTTTTAAATCTATGATGAAATAAAATATGTTTATTTTTTATTTATTTAGTTTAAATTTTGCCATTATTATTTGTAAATTTCCTTGTTCCTTATCATACTTCTTATGATTTTGAATTTGTGTGCATATAACCCGGAAGAAAAAACTCAAGACATTTTCACACGATAAAAAAAAATATTGAGTTTTACAGTGTGAGGATGCTTTAGTTTTTTTTTTTTACTGTAATAAAGATAGCTAAAAATATAATAAAAGAATATAAATTTATATATAATATTAGTGAAGAATAAAATAGATAAATAAAAAGAACAATATGGAACATATTAAGAGATAAAAATTAAGATATATATATCAAAAAATATTAAAAGCATTCATCCATTTTTCTTTTAGTGTTTTTACAAAGTGGGTTGATTTGTTTATCCATTGAGCGAGAGAGAGTTGTACACACAGGTCTATTTAAACTGCTCTTTGCTGTCCAAACAAACTATCTACCTGCTTAACTGTCTTCTCTAGATCACCCATAATCAAACCCACATGAGAAGACTCTGATGCTACACTAACTCATATATATATATATATATACCAATAAAGGATAAGCTCTTTTGATTTCGGAGAAGAGAGATTGAAGGAGGTCCCTCTGCCCGAAATCTTGTTTAATTTTAAAAGTAAAATCTTTTTACCTGCCTTGTACAATAATGGTCTTTGTGCAGGGGAAATTTGTTTTGACAAATTGAACACGCGGGTGATGAAAGAACATGGGGTACAGAAATCTTGGATTAGATTGAACATCTCCTTTGGGATGCACTTGGATTTACCCAAAAAGATAAACATCAAGCTCTTCTGAGTTTAGACAGGAAGGCTTTGGCTACATTCTATCACGGTACACATCAGTACCAGTGTCTATTGCATTCTCCTCCTAAATATGGGTCAGCAGTGGTGGCATATGTGGAGACCCTTGTATCCCCTAATGGCTACAATTAATTAGTCCACAAATTTTCTAGTTTTAATGTAATTATCATTTCATTTCACCTTAAAGGACCTTTATCAAAGATCAATTCTAAAATTGAAACCACCCATATTACAGTTTGAGCCTCAACTTTTTTTATTATTTCTATAAACCAGACAATCCAGCCATTAAAATTATTACGTCAAAAGACATTAACTCTGTACTTGGTTTTTAAAAGGCAGTAATTCACATAAATTGTTCTATACACCTTCAACTTACATTATGCTTCATTAGAAACATTTAAATTGTTCTTATTTTTCCTCTTTTGTGCTAATAAGTTTTGTTTCACGTTACATTTTAAATTTATGTCATAGTATATATTTTAAATGAATTCATAATGGATTCAAATAATTATATTTTAGAGGGTTGAAATTTGAATACCTTGGATTGGATGAATAGCTTACGGTGGAGATTGTGAAAGAAGGTGGTATTATGGTAATTGTATTGTCTATGGACTGTGGTTGGTTTGGGCAAGTAGACCCAAGTTTGATATTTAAGCCCATTAAAACTGATATGAATTTGGGAATATTATGTAATTTACTTTTTAAAATAAACTCAGAATTGTATTGTTAAAGGTTTATGCTCCTCTTAATGCTACTTCTCAATTCTATTTGACAAAAAATGGAATACAGGATTATGGAAGCTAATCAAACATAGTTAAATTTTTAGAGAAAAGAGTCGGATTATTTGAACTTCGGCGTTCATTGGAGTGAGGTTCAATATTGCCCTCCAACTTATTTCTAGGGCTCAAATGTAATCCATTTTAAACTTTTGGATCAATTTTATACAAAATTTGCTATTTGGCTTAATTAACCTATTTTTATTACAAAATCACAGAGCGGCTTGCACTTCCCTAATAAAACAGTGAAACAAATTAAAAAATTTAAATTGATACTTAATATATTAATTTCTAGAAAATGTCTTCAGCATTTTATATCCTAATCAATATCTCTTCACTGCCTAATCTTTATTTACTTTTCGTTTGCTCACCCAAGTTATTAAATTTATACTAAACTAGTCATTTATCCGCATGTTTCCCGTCCGTTGTAATTATTTTTATTATGAGTAATAATGTAAATTGAGTTTATAAATAATTTTTAATATTTTATAATTATTTATAATAGTTTAAGAAGTAACAATAAATTAGTGTAGTTACATAAGTAACAATAATGTAAGTTGATTTTAGTATTATATAAATTAATACTATAATATAGTTGATAATACTATTTTTTAAGATTAGAAGTTATTGTATAATTAGAAAACTAACTTATTAGTTAATGAAAATATTTAATATATAATTTAAAATATAAATTTTTAGAATTAGAATCATTGTCTAATCAGAAAAGTAATGTTTTTAGCTAATACAATATTAAAAGTATAATTAAAATATTATTTTCTAGGATTAGAACTATTATTTAATTAATAACTTAATAAACAAAGTAATAAAATTACAAATAAACTTAAATTTTATATCTCAAAAATAATTATATATGTCAGAAAGTATTTATGTCTCAAAATTTTATATTTATATTTGCCTAAAGTTGAAAAGGAATAAGTTAAGCCTCATAAGCTAAGGGTCAAACTGAAATTTTCAGGTGTTGGTTTCTAGAAGATGACTAATTAAACTTGATAGTGTATTAGAAGAACCTAAATTTAAATAAAATGTGTTGATGGTTCTTACCTTAAAAATTTGGAACAGTTGGATTGAATGACTCTGCCGATTTGCAGAGTAAAACAAGAAACATGAATATAAACGTTGAACTTGAATTATCATCACAGACAATCTAAAATTGCTCTCTTTTTTCGAAGGTGGAAAAAAGAAAAAGAAAAAATAGCAGACCTTTTGGGTTGAAGCTGATCTATCTTCCTTGAAATTAACCATTATTTGGCTTGAACCACGTCTCTTCGTCATTGCTTAGGTACAAGTACGTCAAAATCACTGACGGTCCATTCCGCAACCTGGTCAGGGGCTTTAAAAATCTCTGTTCCTAAATCAATAGACATCCATTGCCTCCTAGCTGGAGGAGTTTCAGGATCCTGGAAGAATTATGTTGAGATTATATTTAAGCTTTAACAATTTCAAGACCATTCTGTCACCAAAAATGGGATAAAGAAACATGGAGAGAAAAACAAACCTGATAAAAGTAAAGTGAGTGTGACAACCTGCCAACATCAAGCTCCCATGTTCTTGGATCACCAATCCAACCCTCACCTTGTTTAGTTGGATATCCATACTCACCCCAAACAGGATGAGGCAAAATCTGTAATATCTCCTGAGGCTGAGGATTGCTATATGGATCGCACAAACTGTAAGGCACTTCAAGATGTTCTGCATTCCCTGGAGAACAATACAGGTGATAGGCTGCATAAGGAAAGTGAGCAGTGTCGTTGCGATGGACACGTGTTCCATTGGAAAATGTATGGTAAGGTGGGCACACATTAAGGTTACTGGGATGACACCATGAGCTTATATTAGGATTTATAATCATTTCGCTGTATCGAGTAACATCTGAAGTTACATTGCCATCACAAGGTTGTCCATTGTTCTTCCAACAGCTTCCTATGTCCATTAGGTAGAATTGGCTGCTAGGTCCCCCACCTTTGATTATATTCAAAGTGAACCTCACTTTAAAGTTTGGTGATTCTGGTATCTGCATATAGTAGCACATAATGTTAGGTATCTGTAATAATTGCCTGCAAATGTGTTTTTCTTGCAAGAAAGACTTGCTCGAAAGCCAAAATTTAGATAGACTTTGAACTGCCTAAACAAAAACTTGTCATTAAGCATGCTTCCCATTTGAAACAATTTTTTTTTTTTATTTTACTGTTTTTTCAAATTGTATTTGTTAAGACTGTTGAATATTGATCGAGATTAGACAATTGAAAGGAAAGAATTACTCACAATTTTGGACATTCCTCTTGTTGGGTAATGATATCCTCCAGAAAGGCCAAATGTAGCATCTGATCTCAAGTAAAGCATCAACCACGGGTACTTTGTTGAAGTCCTTAAGACATGATGAAATGCCCAACTTCCCTTTCCAAGTTCCTTCTCCCAAGTCACAGAATGATACGAATTATTACCCAGCAATCCTTTTCTCAAGTCGGCATCTAAATCCCATGACCCATAAAACCTACCTTTGAGAGTAGTCCTATTAGGCCCTTTTAATGTAGTATAATCATGATAAATAAATGGTTGGTTCATGCACCCTTGTCCAAAGCAAGGAAAATTAGGATCAGAGCCAAAAGGTCCTACTTTCTGGCCATTTTTCGGACACTTGGCTGCATAAGTATCCATGTTGCCACTTTTAAGCATGATCATCCAAAATTGCCATGGACTTGGAGTATCTTCAACTTGACATTTTGAGCCCAAGTAGAGTTCTTTCTCTGCAGCATAAAGATCTACATCATTAAGTGACTTTGGTTGCAATCCAAGAAAAGGGTCTCCAACACCTAACTTGTTGTCTCTCTCTGTGACTCTGTGCACTAGCATGTATGGCAGCAAACTGCAGAAGGAGCAATTCTTTTCTACAAAAATTAGCAAAGCAAATGAAGGAAAATCTTTTAGTAAGCAATTGTGAGTTCACAGAATCTAAATTCTTGCCGGACAATAACACGATGCTTGGAATTGTTTTCAGTTTCATGTGCACATATCAGCTGAGTTAACCACAAACATGTTTTGTAATTACAGATTGAAAACAAGCAACGAGCAATAACTAAGCCAGAAATCTTTACCTTCTGATTGTTGTGAACCCTTGTAAACGTCAAAGCAATCTGCAGCTCTTGGGCTGCCCATATTAGGGACTTCATCACCAACCTCATTGCATTGGTTCCATGACTCTATTGCCAACCTCAGACTATCTCTTCTCATTCCTGGATCTCCAATTGCTGATATATACTCGTTTGCAGCTCTATAGCACACAGCATTTAAAAGAAAAACCACTGACAGAGCAAGGACAGAACAATTTGCGTTCATTTGCATAACCATCGGTGAACAGAATGCAAAGCCAAGTTTGATGTATATTATATGGATGGACTAATGACTGGATTGAACAGAAATATGGGACTTGAACTGAGTTATTGTCTTTTACTAAAGAAAAAACATTGCTTTGGATTTTAGTCTTAAGCTTCCGGTTGCATGGAACATACTCTTCCTTCTATGCCTTTTCTTTTTCTATTTTTTCCTTCTTTAAGACAAAAAAAGTTTTATTGTTTTTAGGTGCGTAAAATGTAATGCTCTGTGGAGTCAGTCTTGTTATTCTGATATTTTTTTTTTACATGTAACAATAGTTGGGTGCACATTCTGTTTCATTCAAGGCTACTTATGCCTTTCCCAAACCAACTTTCTTACCAGAAAAGAAAAGGACAAGCCATACAGGTGTTAATCAAAGTTGGATTTCATTTTATTATCCTTTTTCTTTTACTATTGAAAAAAAGAAAGATCTTTTGATCTTAACTGTCCAAATATGAGCTTTAAACCACCTGGAATAAAGAAAACAATTCATATAACTGACTCTCACCATTTAAGATCAAGGTTTAGTTGAGAAAATTGAAATGAATATATATTTTTGAATAAGACATCATTTGTTGTTGTTAGGTAAGCATCTGCTGGAACTACCATGCAAGAAAAGTTCCATCAGAAAATTGGAGCAATCAATCACTACACCAGTGGTAAATTTTTAACTTCCGGATTTTCTGTTACAAGAGCTATTCCTCCTGAGAAAAATAATATTAATAATAATAGGTTGCCATTTTAATTTGTGTTATTATGTTCATTGCTAACACTTTCTTCAATATGCCCAGTTCAGGTCCCAACAATCAGAAAACAGAAATGCTGAAAGAATTACCCTGGTAAGGCTTGATTCATGAATGCCAATCAAAACTCGGCAACCTATATCATTGATATTAGCCTTAGCTCGAAGGGTGATCGTGTGCAAATAATTTTAATACTTTCTAGACAAGCACTAGTCGATAATCTGAGCAGACAGCAGGAAACACCCAATAAGGAGATTTCTGGTCCTTCTAGCTGAAAATGATCACACACATTAAAATTAACCATGACCACCCTTTAATCCACAGGTTGGCTGCACATGCAAACGCAGTAATCGGTCTAAAAGGGTACTAATATGGAACAAACTGGCCCCTAGAAGTCTAGAAATTCCCATTTCTTTTTAAGCTCTTATCTCTTGGTGAAAAATGCTATTTGATTCAAAATTTTATCAATTTCAATTAACTAAATTAAATTACCATCTATTTGATTTGTAAGTAATTAGGACATAAGATTTGACGAAAGAATACTAACAAGTCTTCTGTATCTATAATTATTACTGTTCATCCTTATTTGCGGTTCAATTACTCAACATATTTCACTATCAAAGATGCACACATCTTGACAAAAATAGTGAATAAATCTAATATTAGTTGCCATAACTAATTTTGGTCTTAACACGCAAACTTTGAAATTTGCAACCTTTATGAGTAGGATTATATTGGTTGTTGGGTTTCTTTTAAATAAAGTGATTCCTCTATCCATTATATCTGAAGTAAGAGTCAAGTTTCTTGATTCTGTCCTTAGAGTACAAACCTCCCTTTCCATAGGACACTGAAAATTTGTTGGCAGATGAAGCCTGGACCATTACAAGATACTAGTCCAATGCTACAATTGTCATTTGATTTGGGTCATTTCACTTTTGTATGCATGGACCTTAGCCCTAAGTACCAAACCCATATGTCACTGAATATTGGCAGCCTTGTTTTTTTGGCAATTAGCTACCCTCCTGCACTGGTCTTTCACTTAAAGTATAGAGGAAAAAAAAAAGTCATGCAATCTAGAAACAAAAAATAATAATAATAAAGCAAAAGGCTAAAGAAAGAAGGAACCAATTTGATTTTCTGGTACAAAAGAAAGGAACTCCTAAAATCACAAAAACAAAAGGAGAGAGAACTGGCAAATTTTTTTAATTGTCCAAATCTGTCTCTACTTCAAATCTGAGTAGGTGTTTCAGACAATGACAAAGCAGTTGTCTACTAATGCAAGTTGCACTGGGTGTGGATAAAAGAATTAGTTGCCATAAACTTTGCTGTTTGAGTGGGAGTTTGTATCAAATGAAAACTTTAAGTGTTTTTCTACTTATGCTATTTCTGCAACTAGGAGATGGAGAGATTAAAAAAGGTCTCTATCTAGGCATGAATTATATTTAAAGTACAACCCCATAAAGTGGAGAAGAAAGAAAAGAAAATTAAAGTTAGGCAAAGTGGTCACAAGATTTAGAGCGGGCCTTTCTTTTGAAACAAAATTCTAGCAGAAAACAAGTAAGAAACCCACGTTCCTATTTATCAGCCTAACTGTCCCCTAACTGCTAAAAGAACCACCTCTTCCTTCTCCCCCCATATATCTTCCCTATTCAGTTTCCTTATCACCTTCTTCTTCTTCTTCTTCCTCTCTGCTACTACCCGTAACCTCAACAAACCAAAGAAATCCCTTAAAGACCCTTCTATCGGTAACCAAGAAAGATGAAGTGGGGCAAGAAGAGAAAATCTTCTTCTCGTCCTTTCTTGACCTCTCAGGTCTTACCCACTTCTTGGCTTACAAAGTTCAAGCAAATGAGCATGAATTCAGGAGAAAAACAAGCAAAAATGAAGCAAAAAGGGAAGTGGAATTCTGTGACCACAAACCCCTCCAGCTATGCTACTAATACTACTGGTGTAGGAAAATTTTATGGAGGAGACGGCGATGCTTTTTGGAGATTATCTTTTGGAGAGGATAGTCTTGAAGGTATGAAGAGTAGAGGTGTTTTCAAGTCAGTTCGGTACAATTCAGACGATGATGATAATGATCTGGAATTTCCACCTTCAAGTTTCCAGAGCTATAGTAGAGTTAATGAAAAAGAAGCTCAGAAATTCAGTGACATGGTTTCTCATGCAAGGAAAATGAGAGGATTACCAAAAGAAATTGAGATTTTCCCTCGAGTGCAAACATGTATAAGAGAAAAGGTAGCAGAAATCAGAACACCAAGGCTTGGAGTTGAAAGAGAGAAGACATTGAGGAAAGGAAATTATGGAGTTTTTGAAGATAAACAATTAGAGGGAAGACAAGCTGAAGCAGAAAAGCATCCAAGAAAAGCAGTAGCCAAGAATATGTATGAAAGGAAACCTGGAAAATTTGTTGAAGGGGAGGATGTTAAGTTGGCTGCTGCGGATTCAAGAGATTCTTATCTAAGAGAAATTGAAGAAGACTGTAGCTTGTGTGCTGAGAAAGAAAGTGATGGATTTTACGCAGAAAATCATAGCTATAAATGGCAAAAGTTGAAAGAAAGGAAGATTGAAGAGGTCAAGTCGAGAAAAGAAGAGCAGAGGAAATCGGTATACATAAGCAGGGATGTGGAGAGGAAAACAAAGCAGAACAACAAAGTAAAAGTTAATTCTCCAAGAACAGCTTCAAAAGCTGAAATTTGCAAAATAAAAGCTCTTGAAGACATGAAGAAAGCCAAGTTGAAAGCGAAAAAGAAGGCAAAGGGGAAAACAGTGGAGGAATTTCAGGGCTTAGAGAGCTTTGCTGTGGTGAAATGTTCGTATGATCCTCAAAAAGATTTTAGAGATTCAATGGTTGAGATGATTAAGGAGCAGAACATTAGCCGATCGGAAGAACTTGAAGAACTCCTGGCATGCTACCTGACATTGAATTCTGATGAGTACCATGATCTTATCATCAGGGTTTTTCGGCAGGTATGGTTTGACCTAAACCAAGCTAGTTTCGTCGCGAATTAGAGAATGAAAAGAGTTAGTATGAATAATTAATTGAATTGCGCAAATGCTAGGGAAACTTGTCAATATCTTGTAAATAGGTTAGACGTTGCTATTATGGAATTATGCTTCTAATTGTAATTTGATCAAAGATATTATAGCTTCAAGTAACAGTAAAGTTGACAAATACTGTGCATGTGTACCATTGCATAGCCAGCATAAGACCAGTTATTTGCAATCCTTACTCGAAGTTACCTCCAATCAACTCATAGAAACATGAATGTTAGTAGTAGCATGAACCTCAGAAGTGTAATGGATGTGGTACAATTAACTGTTCTGTAGTCAACTCTTACGGCAATACAGGCATATGGTAAGAAAGTATCTACGGAAACTTGTATTTCCAAAATTCATGTGTCCTCATGCTGACTATAATCAAATCTTCTGCTGCATCTTGATTTTTTAAAATGAGCTTTCTCAGTGTGAAAAGAAAAAGGCAAGAAAATCATCCATATCAATCACATTGATCATCAATTACACCTTCCAATATGTCATTATAACTACTAGGATGCCAACTTCGTATGTAGTATAATCTATAATCTACTTATTCTAAAAGTGGCAAAATAGACAAAAATGGTACTTCCATCTTCAAAAGCAGCGTATGGTAAAGGCTATTACGAGGAACTGATGTTAGATTAAGAAATATTGCAGGCCCAGAGTTTGCTGCCTACCACAGTGTAGCCTCTAATCTATAAGAGGAGAGCCTAATGGCTAGGTAGGCCTCATAAAGAGAAGCTAATTTTACTTCTTACAGCCTCGAAAGGAAAATCCTGTTACGGAGCTGTCAATTTTTAAAGAGGCAGACAAGGGACAAAAAAAAAAACTAAACGAAGAATAAAGTGGTAAAAAGCAATAAAACCAAAGGTCATTGGATTCAGTTTATGTTAAAATCACCACATTAATCCATAACCACACTGACGCTATTCAAGGATGGATCCTAAGCAAGCAACTGTTGGAGACTGGAAGAACATGCTCATTCAGATTTTAAGGATAAGATATAGAGCTGGTGCTCCTGTCTTGCCATCATGGATGATTGAGCATTTCAACAATTAATTATATATGATTAATGCATGAGATCCTGAATTCTATTGATTATGGAAGAAGAATTTTCACATTCTGATAAGTATTATCTAGTGTAGCTGCAGGATCCTGCCGTAAAACTAATAACCAGAGCGCTTAAACTCCACAGATGAGAATGCCTATACTAGTAATTGTAACTTTACAAACTTTAACCCGGTGCCGCGTTACAAAGTTATATCCATCATCACGCCAGCCGATCCACAGTAAATGAAAGTTTAACACAATTATTTGAACCAGATGCAGCCAAATGGAAAGCAGTTCAATTCTCTTTTCCTAAATAAACAATGTACATAAAATAACATACAACTAACTCTTTAATGACAAATGAAGAATGAGATCACATGCACATAACTTCAAGCACTTGCCAACACCTCTGCAAAGTCATAAGTTGCTGTTCAAGGAAGTGCAAACGAGAAAAACAAAAAAAAAAACAAATTAGTTCAGGTTAACGTAATCCCCCAACTTAAAAGAAATTACACTTCTTTACAAGTTACCTATCAAAGATTTATGTCCACGCATCCATTTTTGTTCACCGTATTAACATTCTTACATAAGTTAAGGCTTGCCTAGCAGCCAAGCTTACAATTATGTCATTGATTCTTCAATTTTGTGATCGGATTGAACTTAAATTCGACATTGATGGCCTAGCAGCAATTCCACCTCATTCCAATTCCACCATGTTTTCCTCAGTTGGCTATTGCCATTTTTAATCATGCTAACAAGGTCGCAGAACTAATAACAGGGAAAAAGAGCTATGCCTGTCTTAGTAGAGGTGAAGAGAACCAATCCATGGTTTGTACATGAACTCCGTTTATATATAACCTATTCAAAGCGATAAGATCCAATATATAGCCACAGATAGATACAGAAAACTTCAGGAGATATAATTACTTGAAAAGCTCTCTACCATCTAGCACAGAATGAGGTACCAAAATCATTTTCATGCTTAAAGCTAACCAATAAAGCGATACTCAGCAGTTTATAAGACGTCAAAAAATATTCTACTCAGAAAACAAGTGAAGCACAATTAAACTGAAAGAGATTGTCAAAAACCTTCAAGTATATTAGCACCAATAGAACCATGGACATGAGATGCAACACAATTTATGAAATCAAACTGCAAAATCTTATTATTACCGCATCAAGCAAATCATACCTAAATCTATTACATCTGAGGCTCTGTGGCATCAAAAGTCGAAAAAAAAAACAAATGCCATATCAAGTTCTCTCTGCAGGAGTAAGATGCCCCATCTGTTCAGCAAGGTTATTTACATTCCTCATATTCCACCAAAATTTCCCCTGATCACTGGGTTTGATCTCATTTTTTCTATCATTAGAATCCTTCCTTTCGGATTGAACCTCCTGTGTGTCGGTTGATCCGGGGTTCTCAGTCAAAAACTGTTCCCAAAATACATCATTGACTCCAGTTGCCACAGTAGGAGGAGCAGTCCCGGCTGCCTGTTCCTTCGGGGGATCAGGCTCTGGGGCTGAAGCTGCAGCAGGCTCAGAATTCATATCAATAGTAGGGGATTTTGGCCGAATATCAATATTAAGTGGTACACAAGATATGGCTGGACTTTCTGCACAACTTGTAGATTCATCCAACTCCATGGTTGAATCCCGTTGGATGTTGGTTTGAACATCATCTCGAATACTTTCCCATAAGGTCAACGATGACTCCAACTGCTCAAACTGCTCAACATTTGACAGTGCAACAGAATTACTATCTGCATTTTCCCTAGCAATAGTTTGGCAGTCCTCAATGCTGGCCTCATCATAAAAATAACCAATTCTCGGCAACCTTCTCTTTCTATCATGGCCAGGTTCCATTTGTGACATGAGATTTAAAGCAAGCCCAGGTTTCTGCAGTACTCGAGCCACAAAAGACACCATAGTTTGCTGTCGCCGTTCCATTTGTTGCAATTTCTCCTTCAAAGCCTGCATTTGCATCTCAAATCCTTGCCGTTGCCGTTCCTGCCTCTTTAACTCCAGAACAAGTGCTTCTTTCTCATGTTTAAGCCTCTCTATATCATCCTTTAAACTCTGTCTTTCTGATTCCGTTAATGGATTAGATCCTTGTCCCTGGAGATTTTGCAAGGAATGGCTATGAACAGGTTTCCTTCTGTGAATGTTCTTCATGAGGTGTGGTTGACCTCTTATAAAATCTTCATTCGCAAATTCCCATTGTTCCGGATCTACCTTTCTAAAACCCTATTAAATTTAAAACATTCCATTCAGCCTAAACTAACCAAAACACAAAGCATATGAACATAGCTACGCATAAAGATGAAGAAGAAGGCAAAAAACAAAAACAAACAAAAAAACACAATAGAGAAAGCATTGGCTTACATATGTATTGAGCTGTCTGATGAAGCTTGAGAAGTTATTGTGCTTAAAGAATCTTGGGAGCAAATCCCTCGCAAACTCCGGTGGATTCCATACAATAAAGCTTTTATTACTCTGACTCCATGAAACAACTGAATTTGTGGAAGGATCATCCACCATCTCATATGTCTTTGATAGAAAAGGCGGCAGCGAGTTCGAACTGCCCTGAGATTCATCCATCCTAAATTCCAATCTCTAATCAGAACCACAACATCAACAAGACCCCAAAATTGTTCGCCAAGCAATCTGAAAATTCTTCCACTCTATAATATTGAATGGCGGAATCCCAGACAATCAAAAACCGTGATTCCAATCAAGTCAAAGCCCTTCTTCTAACCCTTAGAAGCACTGAGTTCCCGTAAAACGTCTAACCCAATTAACAAGCATTGAATCCAAACTGGGTACTTCTCAAATCAAATCAAAATCAAGAACCAAATAAAGTCCTCTTTATCTTGTATAATTCGCTCCAAATAATCAACCAACTGATACCTTCCAAATCCCTAAAACCCAATACAAAAACCCTAAAATTCCATCAAATCTGCATATAAAATTCAACAAAGTAAAATCCCTTTCACTCTCATATACAATCTCATTTCCCAGAGCTTGAAATATCAACAAATCCCAAAGTAATAACAGTGAAATCTAGAAACATAAAACAAAAAATAGACCCACTTCTCCAATTAATACATGAACAAATAAAGAAAAGACCAAATAGATACTAAAGAAAACCTAACTAAAAATATTGTACAAGTGCAAAGGCAACAGTTACAGGGCATTGCATTTATAGCGGAAACAACAAATATAAACAGTTCTCAGTTCTGTTATTAGTTGGAAATAACACAGACCCCCGCATTTGACAAGTCGTTAAACAGCTCAATAATTTATAAATAAATAATAAAATAATAAAATAACCCAATAAAAAAGGCAGAATTCATATAAACTAAAAGGGAAAACTTGGGGCTAAAGAAAACAAAGAAGGTTTATTAATTTAATAACTTTATAAATCAGAAACAAAACCCAGAACATAAACACCCAAAAATATTAAAAATAAAAAATAAAAAAGGTTTTACCTTGAAGGAAGAAGTGGGAATGATTTGATATGAAGAACGAAAACGACTTGTTTCTCTGTCGTTTAAGAATTTTCTTTTCCTCTGTTTTCGGGATTATCGCCCTATTGAGACGTGTAGGGAGATTTTCTAGGGTTTTAAAATTGATCTATGTTTGCGTGCTAAGTTGCTAATGGAAAAAGGAATAGCATTAAATTTTTGGATAAATTTGGATGCTAATAACAAACTTTGTTAACGTTAAATTATTTTAATATTTAATTTAGCATATAAACAAAAGGATAGGGTGGTCTGATGATTTGATATTAATTTTTCACTGATGGAAGATAAGGTTTTTATTTATGATTTAATAAGTTTCCAAGTCTTACAAGTGTACAGCAGTAGTATTATTAATATTTTGTTTCTGTCTGTAAAGATGACGTGTGCGCTTTGTTGGATATAAGAAGTGGTTCATGAGCCATGTCCAAACAATCTTCTACGTGTTTCAATCATTTACTCTCGTAATGTAGACAATTATTTATTCCAAAAACTCCCATTATTAAACGAAATAGAAAAAGATGATCATTAAATATAAAGAATTCTTAATTTGAGGATAAGTGAAGAGTTGAAGGAATATCAGTTGTATATTAGTAAAATAGCAAATTCAGTTTGCTTAGCGAGGGAGAGAAGAGATAAAATGTATGCGTGCGTAAGAGCTTATGCCGGTTTTTAAGGGTAATTTGTCAAAGATAGATGGAGACGGGGATGTAATAGAAGGAACCTTTTCTTCTTTTCATCCTTTGGCGGACACGTGGTCTGACCTTTTTACTCCAAAGACATTTTTTTGTCAAAATAAAATATATATTAATCTATGTATAATTCTTGTAAATATCATCCAGAAACAGAGAGAACCATTCTTAATTTTAACGCTATCATGCCTTTGAACTCAGTCCTCCTTATTATATTCACTGAATTAAATAAACTTTTGATAAATTTTAAGATGCAATAATTTACAGTAATCAATAATGATTTTATATAATTATTTAAATAAATTAATTTTTATATAAGATTATATACTAGAACATTTGTCAGTACATTTTTTAAGAAATCTTTTTTATATAATTAATTCAAATTTTATAATTTTTATTTAATAAACACATATAAATATTATAAATTATTATAAATTACTCAGAATTATTTAAAATATTAATCACATTCAAGTGCGATTCCACTGTTGGCCAATGCTTTGTAAAACAATTAGATACTAGCAAACCTATGTTCAGGTCAGATGAGTAACTAACAATTAGATACTAGCAAATCTATGTTCAGGTTAGATGAGTAACTGCTTTCACCGATATTTTAAATATTATGTTTTTTTTTTCACTGCTTTAAAAGTTATTATCCTTGTAATTCAATTAAAATTTTAAAAAATTTTGATACTATTTGATAATAATTTTTAAAAAATATGTATAAACTATAGACTTTTAAAGACTTTAAAAAGTCTGTAAAATATGAGATATCCAATTATAACTTTTATAAAATCTTCGTAAATAAATTAATATTTATTGACTGTTTTTATGCATTGTTATGAATAAAAATTTTAAAAATTTATTTTTTTTACATTTTTAAAGATTTAAATAGACTATTTTCTGAAACTCATTGTTTTTCTTTTAAAATCCTCATACATTGTCGTTTTCATTTATTTTTACTATACTCCATAGATAAAACTTTAGAAACTAAATAATAATATTTTCTTATATTCATACATATAAAAAAATTAATTGATTAATCTAATAATCTTTCTGCTAAAAGTGGTTTTCCTTGATTCAAATACAATATCTGAACCAAGAGACTCGAATGGTAAGTGTAAGCTACTGGACTTGATGTCTGTCGAATGGGCCTTGCGGTGTGAAAGTGAAGAGGACTAAGTCACGGAACAATAACATCCTTCCAGGTCCATAGTTCATTATATATAAAGCGTTCAAAATAAGTATGAAATATTTTTTATTTTTGCTTTAGATACTACTTTTCCTTTTAACCTCTTTCTTTTTTATTATATTATTATTAATAGTTTTATTATATTTTTAATTTTAATTTTATATTTACAGTGCATTTTATATTTTATATTTTTTATTGTAACACTATATTAAAATGAAATTCAAACCATATATAGAATAGTTCAATTTTTATAAAAAATATAAGATTTAATCAATTTTTAAATATATATTTATATTTTACTTTTCAAAGTTTAAATATTAATTATATTTTACAATTATATAATAATACTTTTATGTTAAAATTTAATTCTAATAATAAGATATTAAAATTAATAACTTTAAATTCATAATTATAATTTACAAAACATAATCATAGATTATGAACAAGTTCATTAGTAAGAATTATTAATATTAATCATAAAACAACAGCTTCGTAGATTACTAACAAGTTCATAATAAATATAAAAACTATAGATTCATTATACATATACTTGAATTCATATATAATAGCCATAAATTGATTAACATATACAGATTTGCACGTTAAAAATAAATAAATTATAAACGGTATGTTCATCAAATACATATATGAGATTCAAAAATTATAATTTAAGAAATTTATAATTCTAAGAAAATCATATGTTAATTGATGAATTTACATTTCACAAATGATAAACCTAAGATTATATTTAATAAACCTATAGGTTGTACTTAATTATCTTATTGCTTATAACTATATTTATCTATAAATCTTCAATGGACCTATATTGTACTGCCAATAAACTTACAATTTATATTTTGTGAATCTACAACTTATCACATATGAATAAATATGACGGTAAAAATTCAATTGTTATATAAAAGATAAATATGATATTTTATAAGAATATAAAATTATTTTTAAAAACCATTTAAAAAACTACTCATAAAAATATTAAAATTTATAAACAGGAACTACATTGAAAAATTTTATACAAAAAAGTTAATTCGTTATTTTTTCTATTGATATTTATAGTACTAAAACTATCAATAGAGAAATTAAATAAATATAAACACTCAACTATCAACAATAATCTTTTCTTAGAGAAATTCATATGATTTTAATTGGAAGAATTAAACAAATAAAAAACTCAATCGTTAATGTAAATTTTTTAGAAAAATCAATATATTTTTATTTATCTCTTAAAAATTATAAAATAATATAAATTTAATTGTAACAATTATAAATAAAATAAAATAAAATGGCAATAAAAATATGTACGAAATATATATATTTTATATTTGTGATTTGGTGTTGGATAGTGTTGCATATACTTCAAAGACTATATATAAAGCAAATTAGCTTTCGAGTTATGACTCTTGAACTAAAAATATTATAAAAAAAGAAAAATCACACACGTGTGGTATCAAGAAAATTCATATTTTTTAGATTTAGGACCATAATACATTATATTTCTGAGTCAAAAATATAATTTATATAAAATTACAATTTTAAATTTTTTTAATGAGTTAAGATATGAGATTTCAATATTTCAAAAATTTATTTGGATATAACACTTATTTTCTCATGAAGTGATAAGAGTGTTTGTGTTTTAGAAAGAGAAGTATTATATTCGAGTTCTTTTATCAGTATTAAATGAATTTTTAATTTTATAACAAGAATTATGAAAAATAGAACAATGAAGAATGTTGTGTAGTTTGTATATGTGAAAAAATTATGAATTCTTTACACGAAGCTGTTTGATATATATACAAGATTTGTTGTATTGAGAAAACTACTCTAACGGTTGCCTAACAGCTCTTTATGTTATGGGTATGGGTTGAAGTGACCTTTCCTGCTTTGCAGGAAAGGTTGCTCTTTTTTACCCTGAGGTCTATGATGACAGGTATGCACAAGCAACCTAGCTTGTGCAGCCTCTGAGTCCTCTTGAGTTTCTGACTTTCTTCCTTTTCCAACACTCCCCCTCAAGGTGGGTTCGAATAAGTTGATTGAACCCATCTTGTTGAGGATTGAATGGTGATTTTACTTGTCCAGAGCCTTTGTGAATATGTCTGTCAGTTGATCTTGACTTCTGACATAAGGAGTCTCAATTTCTCCTTTTTGAACCTTTTTCCTGATGAAGTGACAGTCAACTTCAATATGTTTAGTACGTTCGTGGAATACTAGATTTGATGCTATGTGTCGAGTAGCTTGGTTATCGCAGTGCATTTGCATTGGTTCTTTACTTTTAATTTCATATCTCTCAGGACTTTTTTGATCCAAATAAGTTCGCTTGTAGTGGATGCCATTGCACGATATTCAGCTTCAGCGCTTGATCTGGCCACTACACTTTATTTTTTACTTTTCCAAGTTACCAAGTTACCTCCTACAAAGACACAATACCCTCTTGTAGACTTCTTGTCACAGCTTCCAGCCCAATCTGCATCAGAGAAACCAACTATATTAGAAGTACTGTTCTTCTTCATCCAGATTCCTTGCCCGGGAGTTCCTTTGAGATATCTGAGAATCCGGTCTATAGCTTCTAGGTGGCTAGTGCGAGGAGCATGCATGAATTGGCTCACCATGCTAACCGCAAAAGAAATGTCAGGCCTAGTGACAGTAAGATAAATAAGTTTTCCTACTAAGCGCTGATAATGCCCTATGTTTGTTAAGGGTTCTCCATCTTCTAAATTAAGTTTAATTTTAGTTTCCATAGGAGCGGTAGCAGGTTTAGCACATATTTTTCCAGTTTCTTTCAAAAGATCAAGGGTATATTTCCTTTGAGATAGGAATAAGCCTTTGCTGGATTTTGCCATTTCTATGCCTAAGAAGTATGACAGCTGACCAAGATCTTTGATTTCGAATTCTCTTTTTAGACTTTGTTTGACATTTTCTATCCCTTGATTATCATTTCCTGTTATTATGATATCATCAACATACACCAAAATAACAATAATGTGATTGTGAGTGTTTTTCACAAACATAGAAGAATCAGATTCACACTTACTGAAGTTAATGCTTAATAGAAAGCGACTGAGTTTGGCATACCATGCTCTCGGGGACTGTTTTAGGCCATAGATAGCCTTCTTTAGCTTACATACCCGGGTAGTGTCTGAGGTTGACTTGTGTCCAAGAGGAAGACTCATGTGAACTTCCTCATCTAAACTGCATTGTAGGAAGGCGTTCTTGATATCCATTTGGAATAAATTCCATCCATGATTGATTGCTATTGAGAGAAGGATTCTTATTGTATTCATTTTGGCTACTGGAGCAAATGTCTCTTGATAGTCAACTCCATAGGTTTGAGTGAAGCCACGAGCTACAAGTCTGGCCTTGTATCTCTCAATGGTTCCATCACTATTGTACTTGATCTTGTATATCCATTTGCATCCTACAGGTTTTTTATTGTGAGGAAGAGGAACAATACTCCATGTATTATTTTTTTCTAGGGCAAGGAGTTCTTCTTCCATAGCCTTACACCATTTAGGGTCGGTGTTGGCTTCGTAGAAATTTATGGGTTCAGTGTGGTTTGAAATCTGGCAAAGATAGTTGCGATATTGGTTAGATAAGACATTATAGGAAATGAACTTCTGAATTGGATATGTTACCGTATGAGACACATAGTCTCTAAATTTTACAGGCGGTCTGGATTGACGAGTGGATCTTCTCAAGGTAATTTCTTCGTCTTCTTAAGGTTGAGTTCCTCCCCCTGAAGGAAGTAGCCTTGAGACAGGAGGGGACTCCCCCTGAAGCTGATGGTCTTGATCAGAGCTGCTAAGAGGTAAATCAGAGTTAAGCGGAAATAAAAACTGACAGGGTTCGTGAGTGAAGTCAACACTTATAGGACTGGTGAAGTAGGGATTAGTCTCGACAAAGGTGACGTCACGAGAAACATAGATTTTGTGAGTCAAGGGATCATAACATTCGTACCCTTTTTGAGTGGAGGAATATCCTAAGAAGAGAGTTTTGATAGAACTTTTATCGAGTTTATGTTGGCGTTTGACATGCACATAGCAGGTACAACCAAATACCCTAAGGTGGCCAAAGTCTATTTTTCGGTCTTTGAGGATCTCTAGGGGGCTCATATTTTTTAATATGACAAAGGGTAAACGATTGATAAGATAAGCGGCGGTTAAGAGGGCATCCGACCAAAATGCAGAGGGGACGTTATTTTGAAAAAGGAGAGTGCGAGTGACATTGAGAAGATGTCTATTTTTAGTTCAGAAACACCATTTTGTTCGGGAGTATTAACACATGTGGTTTGATGCAAAATTTCATGTTGTATAAAAAAGGTGGAGAAATTTTAATTTATATATTCTGTACCATTATCGGAGCGAAATATTTTTAATTTTGTATTATACTCAGTTTTGATGAAATTAAAAAGTTCTTGGAAGTGTGGAAAAACTTCATTTTTTCCTTTTAATAAATAGATTCAGGTGGTGCGAGAGTAATCATCGATAAAGGTAACAAAGTATCTAAAATGGTTGTATGCAGTAACGAGGGCAGGTCCCCAAACATCTGAATGTATTAAATCGAAAATATTTTCAGACATGCTAGATGATAGGGAAAAAGGTAATCGAGAGTGTTTAGAGAATTTACACATATCACAATTACAAGAGTTCAAATTGTAACAAAATAATTTATTTAAAACATTGTCGGAAGGATGCCCAAATCTTTGATGCATTAGCATGCCTTGGGTGGGATTGGTTGAAACAAAACATTTCTTGGGAGGATTATGAAGATAATAAAGGCCATTTTCTAGGTGTCCTTTACCAATCGTCTTCCCGGAAGCTCGATCCTGAAATATAACTGAAGATGGTGAGAAGATAACGTTACAGTTTAAATCATGAGTTATTTTGCTAACAGATAAAAGGTTAGATTTAAAATCAGGCAGGAATAAAATATCTGTAAGATTGGAATTAAATAAATTAGTGGTGTCATATTCTTGAATTTTGACTTTGTTTCCATTAGCAACTGTCACATGCTGGGGATCCCTGATAGAATTAATTTTGTGTAATTTTGTGGGATCCCAAGTCATGTGATTTGTTGCTCCAGAGTCAATAATTCAGGCTTGTTGACAGGATTTTGTATTTTTTTGAACTGAATTTAAAATGGTTTGAACCGAACCTGTCCTATCGGGCTGGGAAGACCCGAACCCATGGGGTTGCTGAACCAAGGCTTGAAGTTGGGCCAGAATTTCTGCTATGTGGGCATGGTTGAGCTGCTGGGCTTGGGCTGTGATGTGTGCCTGACTGTGCTGCTGGGCCTGTCGGGCTAGTGGAGTAGGATGGGCCTGATGGCCCAAAGTCGGATGGGCTAGATGATGAGTTGGACTGGACCCAGATGAGTGGGCTTGAAACACAATTGGGCCAGTCTCACTCCGGGTTGGGTCTACATGTTGCCGGGTCTGAATTTTGGGTCGGACGATGGGTCGGGTCGGGAGCCATTTGGACCCATTATAAACATCTTTTACTTCTTTCCCTGACCCTAACCCTAACTCTTCACTCTCAACATGAAATCCCTCCCTTCGGCCGCCAACGCCCCTTTTTCCTTCTCTCCCCCCTCGCCTCATGCTTCCAACGCCAGCGCCAGCGCCTTCCCCTCCTCCCCGAGACGGCCTCATGTGCGGGTAGAGGAACCAACAGCCATCATGCGAGTGACCCTGCCTTTGGCAGTGGTCACAGCGAGCGATGGTGCCTGGTCCTCCTCGCTGCCTAGGCACGTCTCTTCGGGAATTGTAGGCATGGCTGTCGTTGAGATTTGAAGGGGGGTTCATGGTGTTTCTCCTGGTTTCTTCGCGTTGAACACTAGCAATTACCTCGTCGATTTTAGGGAGGTCAGACGCGAGGAGGATCTGGGATCTCAAGCTTTCATAGCTTGAGTCTAGACCTCCAAGGTAAGTATACACAAGATCCTGTTCTGATCTTTTTTGAATTTCGTCTGGGTCGTTTGAAGGCGGAAGATAATTCTGCAACTCTTCCCACCTTATAAGTATCTCTGTTGCATATTGAGAAGAATTTTTTGTTCCTTGATTGATTTGGGATAACTCTTGTTTAAGCCTGAAAATGTGAGCGAAATTGTATTGATGACAGTAGAGACTCTGCATTTTTTTCCAAATTAATTTTGACGATTCCATTAAAATGCATAGACGAGAAATTTGAGGCTCCATAGTGTTTGTGAGCATTGACATGACCAAATGGTCTGTTGTCTGCCACTCCTCTAATTTTTCGATCTCTTCTTCTGTCGGTGCTTTTGATCTTTGAGGCTTCGGCCTTTGCTTTGTCCCTGTGATATACCCTAGTTTTTTCCTGCCACTGAGGGCAATAAACACTGTTTTTTACCATTCGAAATAATTTGAGTTTCCCTTGAGTATGATGTTGGTTAACCTGTCATTTTGAGACATGGCTGACTGAGAAGGGATTTTTGGGTAAGTGATGAGCACAGGTTAAACATATTCTGATACCATATGAAAAATAAAACAATGAAGAATGTTGTGTAGTTTGTATATGTGAAAAAATTCTGAGTTCTTTACAGGAAGCTGTTTGATATATATACAAGATTTGTTGTATTGAGAAAACTACTCTAACGGTTGCCTAACAGCTCTTTCTGTTATGAGTATGGGTTGAAGTGACCTTTCCTGCAAAGGAAGAAATGTTCTGTGAGTCCTCTTGAGTTTCTGACTTCCTTTCTTTTCCAACAATAATAAAAGATGACTAATTTATTGCACATAAAACCTTCAATAAATTAATATTATCGTGTTTATTATGATTTGACCCCATTTAATTTTTTCAATATTCTTAAAATGAAATAGGGTTAATATGACAATATATGCAATGCATATGTACAAAGAGAGAGATATTTTATATTTTAGGGACAATCATAGGTCCGTCGGAAAACAGTTAAGGCAAAGAATTGAAAAGAGAAAAGGAAAAAGAAAATTCACCGTTATGAAAAGGAAAGCACGCAAGGGGGGTGCAGTGCCTCGTGGGTGGCGGGCGTATCGGGCATCACGTGACCCCACCAGTTAACGGATATAATTACTCTTGTGTGTGTGTGTGTGTGTGTGTGTGTGTGTGTGGATGTAGACCCACCTCCTCTTACATTAGTTAGTGGTCCCCACCCCACCATATCACGCTTATCCCCCTGAGTCCTGTCTACAGTATTTCTCATCTCTCTCTCTCTCTCTTCAATGTCTGCTAATTTTATCTCTAAAATGCTAAAATTCTAAATGAGAAAACTTTTATCAAATTCTGGTAGATGCCAATGACTCAGTACTAAGAATTACGTCAACATAAATTTACTGTCAAGTGGTAAAAATATTTAATCATATTGGTATGTTATAAATTTTCCCTCTCCATATATTGCATATTTATGACAACATTAGCAATGGAATTTTATAATTTTAAAGTAAAAGATCGGATTTTCAACATAATAAAGAATAGTAACAAAATAATTGAGTCCCATATAAGTGATAGAACTTTACATTAAAAGAGTCAATATACCAAACTAAAATAAACTAATTATTT
Source organism: Ricinus communis (assembly GCF_019578655.1). Taxonomy (NCBI): domain Eukaryota; kingdom Viridiplantae; phylum Streptophyta; class Magnoliopsida; order Malpighiales; family Euphorbiaceae; genus Ricinus; species Ricinus communis. The sequence goes on along the minus strand of NC_063260.1, from coordinate 21,670,225 downwards.
ACATATTATTTTAATTATAAAATTAGATATATAAAAGATTTAATAATATTTATGACTATTTAATGATAATTTGTAAAAAATATTAATAGGTTACATATTTTTAATTGTTTTTAAAAAATTTGAAATTTAAAATTAAATTAGTGCAAAATTATAAAATATTAAAAATATTTTTAAATTAATTTCTAATATTATATAAATTAATACTAAAAATATATTTGTTATTACTATTTTTATAATTAAAGTTATCGTGTAGTTATAAAATTAGCTTATTAGTTAATATAATATTAAAAATATAATTTAAAATTTTATTTTTTAAAATTAGTATTATTATCATAATTCAGTTTATTTATTAATATAATATTTAAAATATAATAAAAATAATATTTTTAAAATTAAACTAATAATTTAGTTAAAAATATAATTTATTAATTAGTAAATTAATAAAAATATTTATAATACTACATATAAATATAAATTTTATGTGTTAAAATTAAGTATAGGTATCAAAGAAAAATTTTATATGTAAAAATAGTAACATATTGTACCATATAAAATCATGGTGCATACTTTTTTTTTTAGTACATAAAAGTGCGATTGTGGACAAGTCATTTTTTCTCTTTCTATTTTGTCCATCTCTTGTACTTAACTATAGAATCTGAAAATAAAACAACTTGAAATGCCAATTGCAGGCCTTTTATTATGAGCAAAAAAATGAACTTCTGGAAAAACAAATGAAAGAAAAGATCACTATCTAAAGTCGATATCTTTATTTCATCTTAAATTTGATAAAAGTGATAATTAATTAATCACAATAAAGAAAAATAAATAAATATATATATATATATATATATATATATATATATATATATAAAGAGAAGACAGTAAATGTAGTAATCTTTATTGAGTGTGATCATATTAGATTTTTTTTATTTTAAAAGTTTTGAACAGTCATAGCTTAGTTTGAAAATCTAAAGACTAAATGGAAAAGACTCAATCAATGCGTGACTCAAAAAGTTTTATTAAAAGCATAATACCTCGAAAAGGCCTATCATCTAAAAGCATATCTCGTAACTAAGCTACTACCTAGGTGGTATAAGCATATATCTCATCAAATAATTTCTCTATAACATTAATAAACAACTCAAATAAATAAATTGAAGGAGGCAAAGTAATACATAGGCCAAATTACTGGATTTGTAGAGCTAAAATGGAAATGAATAGTTGATACAAAATTGTGTTTACAAGGAGTGTAACTCAACATCAAATTCTTTTGGCATGAGTTATACTCAGAAGCTATAGAAAAATAGGAGTAGCTAGCTAGTGAGGAGGGTGATGAATATTGTCACATTGCTTCTAACAAATATCATAACTTTACTACTTGTCCTGCATACCTTATCTGATTGAGAAGCCCCGGAAAGAATTTTAAAAGGTTGACTGCTTAGGAGTTCAGCGAATTTTATACTTTATATCAAATTAGTTTTTTATTTTTAATTTAAATCATTTTAATAATCTAAATATTAGTTTTATTTTAAGAAAATCTTACATTAAAATTTACGGTACAATTTTAATAACATGACATCGGGTAAGATAATAATTTTAAAATTTCTACTATATAAAACAATAAGTGCATCGCAGGCCATATCATCCTTAAAAACTTTAATACTTGTGATAATCTCTGTCTAGGATGATATGGCTTGTGATGTATAGACTTATTCTTTATTGTAATTAAAAATATTAACTATCAAATATAAATAAAAAGTAACAAAAAATTCTAATCTTATTTCATATATAATTAGTTATATCTTTCATTTAATAGATTTGACACGTAATTTTTAAATATTATTCACATAACTATATTTTAATTAAAAAATATAATTTTTATTCTACAAATTAAAATTATTTATAATAGAAACAATAGCAACAACTAGTTAATAAAAGCATACATGATATTTAAAATGCATTTAAAACCTTATGTCATTATCAATAATATAAATAAATAAATTTTAAAGGTTAAGGTTCAATAGAATAGTTTTAATAATGAAAATTCACTCTTATAATATTGAAAAATTGTTTTTGAATGGATAAAGATGAATGTTGAGGGTTTTTTCTTTTAACTCGAGAGATAAAATAATTGTTGATAAGAAGAGTTCAGTTAAAGGCTCTATTATGAGCCTACTCATATGAAAACTAAGCTAATTGATTCTATTTCGCCTATGACCGGCTTTAAGCAATTCTTTTCAAAATTCAAAAATATAAAAAAAGATTTTTTTCGATCAAAATACTTAAATCAATCAAAAACATATTTCTTCTCCTATAAAATGAAATTTGAAATTTGACTTATAATTCAAGAGAATAAATTAAATGATGAGAATTCGCTGTGATAATATTAAAGAATTATTCTTAATATAGTTTAACAGAATGAGAATTATTCTTGATATAGGAACAAATTGTTTATAATTATTATTTTGCACGAAAACTTTGGGTATCGTTAGGAATGAAATTAGGAAAATAATATATTAAACTGAAAGAATCTAAACACACTGTATGAATAATCAGTAGCAGTCCCATCCAAGCGATATTATTTAGTACTCGCAAGACAAGAAGATGTAAAATTATAGAATATTTTTAAGACACAGAGTTGAAGATTGAAGGTGGAATCACCGGTTGGTTCGAAAAAGGTGGGGGAATCATCATCATCAGTATGGTGTTGCGATCCAGGAACAGTATATACTAAAACACAAATTTTATCCTTCGTGTCGTGTAATTTGGGATTTAAAATTGAAAAACGAAAGGTAAACGTGTGTTGTATTTCACATAAACGTACGTCCTCGTAACACAATAACATTTAACAGGCCTGTAGCGGACCCAATGGTAGGATTCCAATAAAGTTCATTGATGACCGGTTGGAGTCCGCGGCGCACGTGTGGTAGCTGGTATAGTTGAAATTTTGGGATTATGACTGCTGCTGTGGAGTGGCATCAACACTCCACCACGCCCTTATCTTACTCTGCAGTACCTAATCCTATCATTTCACTTTGCTTCTTTATAAATATTTTTATTTTACTTCAAAAATAAATAACAACTTAATCAAATTTTCTCAACAATAATATTTTGAATTTCTTTTTGTTCTTTGGGCATACATATAATACCTTCTTTCTTTCACTAGAAAGATTAATATAACTTTACCATAAACAAAATTGTTACTCCTTTTCATGTTAGAAAAGATTATTAGAATAATTAAAAATGATTAGTCTTTCCTTTCATACACTTATCATTTTTGTTTTTTTATGAAAAAGTGAAGCAAGAAATTGGGTCATGACAACAGCATAATAATAGTAATCATAAATAATAATGGTGATATAGGGGCATAGGTGAGTGGCACTACTTTTTACAGAGTTTTCACTGCACAAAAGTGAAAGCGAGGATCCTTGAATTGAAGGTGATCAATCATCAATCGCCTATCGTAGAAGCCGAAGGAGGCACAAACCAAAGCCGGACCTACAGCCACCGCCACCAACCCTTTTCAAAATTATTAATAAACAAGTAATGTCCGAAATTACCCCAGAGAAACCCACCTGGGCTCTCTAATCATACAGCACTCTTATTTCTCACGCTAAAGGGGCAGTGTTTGGGGGGCACCATCACGTGATGGGGGAGAGATTGAAAGGATTAAACATATTACTTCAATACGTAAAGAAAATACTTTAAAGGATAATAGATGATAGATAATACAGAGGCCACCGCTAACCCCTCCATACTACAGCTACAACTTAACCAAACACATAGCGTACATGCACAATACTCTTTTATATTGTGTTGCACAGGCTGACAAAAGTGACACAGCAATCACTTTACGGGCCATACCCTAATCGGTCTAAGACAACAATACCCAACCCCCGTTGCCTCCCCTCTCGCTTATACTGTAACTGGGGTCCCGCCCGCAAACATCCCTCGCACTTGCCCCCACCACATGTCATCACTCCCTATTTCCGCGTTCTCATTGGATCTTGGGCACTGCTAGCTCTGATTTTTAGCATTGAATTTTACTGTTAGTAATTACACTTGCTACTGCAGTTAATTTGTTGTTTTATACTTCAATTTCAACAACCAGTCCAGTCCTGTTGTCTGGACGATTTTGAAGAGGTCTATACTAGACTTCCAGATTAAGCATTGCAGATGTATACATTTCCAAACTTATACAACGACACCATTACTTTTACTGCTCTTTTTTTTTATACATTTCCAAACTTATACAACGACACCATTACTTTTACTGTTCCTTTTTTAAAAAAATAAAAAAAATAATACCTTAAGAGAAGCACAGTGAATTATATTTTTTGTCACATACATACCTAATAAAAGGAGACTCATCACATATATTTCCAGACCCTCTTGAGATTTATAGCCAACTTGTTCGTTGAAGAAACTTTGGTCCAAGCTATACTTTTAGAAGACCCATCAATTAAGGCGATCATGGATCCATCTTCTCGTTAACGATTGTAAAAAAAGGAAAAGAAAAGACAAAAAAGATTGGGGGAAAGGTAAAAAAAATTTGGTAAAAGGAGGTGGAAGATAAATAACAAACAAGATCCATGTCGGCCATTAACCAATATTACTGTACATTTTGAATACAACTATACAAGTTCAAGTTCGACACTCAGTTTTGGTGTCTGTACGAACTATAAGCCCATTTGGCTTTTATGCAAATGTACAAAGTGCAATTGCAAATAGGCATGGGTCGCGGTCAAACTCAAGTCAAATGCTTTACCAAAAACCTTGTCCAAAATCCATATGGACCGTGTCCCAAATTATTAATATGCTTTACCAAAACCTTGTTCATCACTTATTTCTCCAGAAAAAGAAAAAACAAAAAACTGACAAAGACATGTTTTAAGATTCCAACGCTACCCCTCGCTCCTCACATCATAAAAACGACATCGTGTCTTTAAAATTTACCTATCTGTTACACTGACGCTTTCTCAGTCCCACAATTACATCACCATCACCACTCCCCTTTATAAAAAGCCTAAACACGTGGTTCACACCGTGATCCCGGAGACACTTCCTTGAGTGGCAATCTCGTTATTTCATTAAATTATCAAGGTCAAATGCTCAAACCCTCTATATTTAGTTCGCCTTCCCCAACCCACACACACCCTCTCATTTAACTACTCCATATAGTCCATAGCATAAACCTTGACCAGAATACCAAAACTACAAATTATATTAATTTTTTATTTTTTTTTAAGAAAAAAGGATTCATTTCTGATACGTCGTGTTTGTTTCTCGGGAAAATTAAGAAAGAGAAAGTGTTAGTGGCAGAGAGTGGGAAGGTTAAAGAGAAAGAGGAGATGACAGCGGGGACAAGAATGCCGACGTGGAAAGAAAGAGAGAATAACAAGAGAAGAGAAAGGAGAAGAAGAGCGATCGCAGCGAAGATCTATGCTGGACTCAGAATGTACGGTAATTATAAGCTACCCAAACACTGCGATAATAATGAAGTTCTTAAAGCTCTTTGCAATGAAGCTGGTTGGACAGTTGAAGAAGATGGCACTACTTATAGAAAGGTAATTATATATATAACACAAAAATTGCGATCAATTTTTTTTAGCTTGCTTTTAGCAGTTAAGTTGAGAACTTCTGGAAGTTGTCAACTTCGCCGGCGGCAGATCTGAAATCTGCATCTTTTCCGGCGACTTTAGCTAGGAAATGTTGTATACATATGTATTTTATATAATAAATTTGCTAAAGTGCGCCCGGTGAATGGTGGCGTATGTTAGCGTGTGGTGTGTGTGTATGTGTGGTTGGGGGGGGAGAGAGAGAGAGAGAGAGAGAAGAACAATCGTTACGTTACATAAAACTATAAAAAGCAACGCATACTGATAGACGATTGAGATTGGTTTTTGGTTATGTTCTATGTCCTATGTGACGCTAGATCGTGTATCGTTTAGTGTTTCGATATTTTATTCCGGTTCGTTTTCCTTTTCAATGCACGAAACACAAGATCTTAGGATTCGATTTCTGGTTCCGGCTTTCGCTTCGATCCTTGTCGACGAACACAGTATACAGTAACTCAGTTATTGCAGAGAACGCCTTTTTTCCCCAAAGACGAAAGAGCCATTTATCCGTCATCAAAAAGTCGGTCAAGTTTCATTTTTCAAAGGGTGAATTCGTCATTATAATTACAGAGCACAATCCTTCTCCTAGATTGAACTTTTGCGCTTGGCTTTCGCTTTATTGCAAGTCCCTCGTGTTTCTTTTTCTCACTCTCTGCTTGAATTTTCTCCTTTTGCATTTTCTCGTGAAAAAGGAATATTAACTTTATGCAATATTGAGGTCACTTTAGTCATTCCACAGGAAATTTGGTATAATTTACTTACCCCGAAATTCTCGGGTGTTATTTTTGACTGATAGAGAAAGCGCTTTAAAGATTGAATCATTGGATACCTTTTTTTTTAATGAAATTGTAATGTTATTTTTTAGGAATATTTTAAAAGGAGTAAAAAAGTGTGGGAGAGAGGGAGAGAGAGAGAGAGAGAGTATGTCTATGTTTGTTTGATTAGTAAGGAAACATGTTGCGGGAGGATACGAGATAGCGTGTCGCGGGTGCAGAGTATGCTTTTGATAAAATGATAACGCTATTGTTTTGACATTAATTCTTTGCTTTAACTTAGTTTTCTTTGTCGGGTTTCAATTACCTTGTTGCCCTTTATGTTGTGCTGTCCATTGCTTTGATTGAGTGTGCCTAAGGGTCACATGGAATGGTATCTGAATGTGATGCTAATTAGTTCATATTGTTAGAACGGTTCTTCTAATTTCAATGGCAAAATAAAAGTAAAAACAATAGGATTTAGGTTCACACTGTTGCCCAACAGAAAGCATGGTCTGCTTTTAATTTGAGCTTTATCTATCATTATTAATGGACTTAGAATATTTAAAATTCAGTAATTTAACTATTGTGGTAAAAGAAGATTGGGGTTGGGGTTGGTCAAAGGTTAATTCCTTAAGGGGGTTGAAGGATGTCCCATGATATATTGAGTGGCAACATTAAGGTGTGGAGTAGCTATCTCTAGGTGTCGTGTCCAATGGGTTTATTAGTGCAGACTGGAGCTGCTATGACAACTGATGGTATGAGATAATTACAGAGATATGTTAATCATGTTTTGATGGTGGCTATTGTTTGTCCTATGAAGGAGAATACTTTAGGTGGACCTGTTCTGCTTTGGACTGACTCTCTTATGGGGCTTACAGTAGGTTATGAGCTTTGGTCCCATGTTGGACCAAGTCCACTAACAATTTTCAACTTAGTATGTGACATTTAGATGCTAAATTGTTATCCCATTGTTCAGCTATTTGCCAATAAGTGTATTTGAAGTAATGCATTTGGAGGTAATATCAATTTAGTACTTTGAAAATGAAGTTCGTGAAAACTACTAAAACATGTTATACTTGGTTTTGTTTCCGTCCATTTAACTAGGCAAGATTGATTTTTGAAGTGTTGGAATTGCGTCATTCTAAGGCCCAGCTTAGTGGTGTGACCTTTTTTATGTCTTAATACTTTATCTTGCTCACTATTTTCACTTGTATAGGGATGCAAACCTGTGGAACGGATGGACATCATGGGAGGGTCTGCATCAGCTAGTCCTTGCTCATCTTACCACCCAAGTCCATGTGCATCTTATAATCCAAGTCCTGGTTCATCTTCATTCCCCAGTCCTGTTTCATCCCGTTATACTGCCAATACTAATGGTAATGCTGATGCTAATTCCCTTATCCCTTGGCTTAAAAACCTCTCATCCGGCTCATCATCAGCCTCATCCAAGCACCCTCACCATCTCTACATTCACACTGGTTCCATAAGTGCACCTGTCACGCCTCCATTGAGCTCCCCAACTTCCCGAACTCCCCGCACCAAAAATGACTGGGATGATCCAGCTGCTGGCCCATCCTGGGCGGGACAGAACTATCCATTCCTGCCTTCATCTATGCCCTCTTCCACGCCACCAAGTCCTGGCCGTCAGGTCCTGCCTGATTCAGGATGGTTAGCTGGTATCCAAATTCCCCAAAGTGGACCATCTTCACCTACATTTAGCCTTGTCTCACGGAACCCATTTGGCTTTAGAGATGAGCCTTTATCAGGTGCTGGATCAAGAATGTGGACTCCTGGGCAAAGTGGGACATGCTCTCCTGCAGTTCCTGCAGGTGTGGATCATACAGCAGATGTTCCAATGGCAGACAGTATGGCAGCTGAGTTTGCATTTGGAAGTAACACAACAGGGTTGGTGAAACCTTGGGAAGGAGAGAGGATCCATGAGGAATGTGTATCTGATGATCTTGAGCTTACTCTTGGAAACTCTAGTACAAGGTAAACTAGTGTAATCGATGATGGAAACGATGTAAGCCTTTTTTGCGGTTTCTTCTGGCTGCTTTATAACAATTTGCTTTCTTGTTGCAGATAGGAAGGATTGGTAATGAAGGGTGAGAGAACTATAGAGGAATCTATTGATTTGGCGTCTTTCTTCCCTTAATGCCTTCATGTCAATGGCTTTGTGTTGTGCATGGTTCGGTTGGCAAAGAATTGACTTAGAAGTACAGTGAGTAGGAGGACCTGTTCTTTTTTATTTTTATTTTTCTATTTTTTGTTTAAATTTTTTTCTGTTCCTATTTTATTTCTTTTTTCTACAAAAGAGAACTGAAAATCAAATTATAAATAGTTCATGGTGGTGACTTTGCCCTTCGGCTCAATTCATTTTTCCGTCTTTTTTCCATTTCCATTTCCATTTTTTTATAATCCTCCTTTTCCAAAAGAGAAGTTCCTATTGCAAGTTGCAAGGTTGATAGTTGTTTGTTTGGTGTGATTTGAATATGCAATTGATAGATCTACTAATTAGCACTGCCCGCACTTCTTTATGTCGTGTCGATTCATTATCAGTATGTGCTTTTGGGGTATTGCTGATTCCTTGGTGATGTACTATCATATCCTCTGCACATCTTTTTGCTTTCTATCTGTGTTACTAATCATTCATCAACTTTTAAAAGAAGCCAGGCATCAAAAATACTGTAAATTCCACGAGGCTTTCTTACTAACAGCTTATTAGCACTGAAAGATGTAATCTGGCGCAACCATCATCATATCCTTTGGCAGAAAACTGTCATGCCTATTTGGTTTTAAGAAGTTTTAATGTATCTGTATAGCGATGTAGCCGATAACATGAACACTGGATGCTTAGATTTTACCTCAACTGGGACACCCACTTTCTATGTTAGGATATGGCCAGCGGAACATTTCACCATACATAAAAATGATATATTCAGAAAAACTCTCTAATCATCGACAGCCATCACAACTGTAGTTATAAAGAACTCGTACATTTTTGGATTTCTGAAAGCTTCCCACTGAATTGAACAGAAAGGAACCTAATCTCTTGTGGACTATGGAAAATGCTTTCAAACAATAATGCGGACATATAAAAAATGCAGAGTATTTTGTTTCTTTCTTTGTTAATTTCCTTGATTCTTGGGGCAAAGTGTGTTTTGACTGTGTTGTTAAAGTAGTTCAAATTGTAGGATGATGATGTGTTGGAAAATGATGGCAAAAAGGCATCACTACCAAGGAACGGATGTCGCCATTAATGCATTGCCATTATGCTCCCGAAATTAGTGTTCTTTGACTATTTTGATTTTGTAATCTCAACAGCCTCTGACCTATCATGCCATTCAAACTCTAATAATTAAACGTTTATCGTATCAGCTACTTAGACACGGGTCAGCTACATCCTTTTGAAAGAAATACATACAAACAAAAAAGGAAAAATAAAAAGAAAAAGAAAACAGAAGTATAGGAGAAGAAGATGATGTGTCAAACTCCAAACACAGCACTAAAATATCTCGTTCCTGAGTTCCATATTTCCATTCCATAGTGATGTTAATTTTAATGGCCAGGTGACCAAGAGGGCAAACATTTGAAAAGAACAGCTTCTCCTCTTTCCTTTATTAGAAAAGAATTATAATGTTGTATTTACATCGGGATACTTTCAAGGTTGTTCACGCATTGTATCTGTCATTATATACACTAGTATTACATTTGCTTCATGTACAGACCCCTTCTTTTCTACAATCCAGAAAAGAGCTAGAGGCAGCAGTAGGGGCCCTGCGTGCGAACATCCTGTACACATTGCCAGCTATTTTTCATATTGCCAAAGCATAGGGATGATAAAATCTTAATTAATGGATGGGAGATTCCTCTGGAAGATATCGAGCGAAAAGATCATTAATACCCAACCCCAAATCAATCACCTCGAACTTTTTGAGATAGGTCTGAAAGTGCACGATAAAGAATGGCTGCAGCAGGTGGTCTCGGTAAAGAGCCAAGAAGTATGTCTGATGCAGTTATTGACTGGCTACCATAAAATCTGGAGTTCTCTTTCGAGCGCGTTGTCACAATACTCCCTTCAAGCGAACATCCGACAAAAGCTCCTGCATTTTCAAAATTATCATGTAAACAGTTACAAGGAACAATCACTGTCTAAGAAACTTGCATAATAGGTGCGATTATATTAAAAACAGAAGGACTGTTCAGGAGACATATTATTACATCCTGAAATATCAAAAACATGACATGATTTTAAACAACAAATTAATCACTGAGACATAACAAGTACCTTTACTGCAGCTGTACGTATAACAAGCAGCATAACCACCATCACCAGCTCTCAGATCAGCCTCGACAGCCCGTCCAACAACACCAACTGCAGCACTCAAACCAGCACCGATGGAAAGATGTGCATTGCCACAAAATGTCTTGACAGCATCACTTGTTCTCAACACAATAATGAAATCAGTCAATTCACCTCCAGCCTGCATGCAGATCAACAACTTACTAATAGAACCACACGTGCATACTTAACTCCTAAAACATGCCAAACATGAAAATTATCTCTTAAGCACAACTTCAGCGACAGAAGATAAAGAAATAGCAATCAGCCCTTCATTAAATTCATAATCAGAACAAAAGTGAAGATAAAAACATGAGGAAAGTTATCAGAACAAGGGTGAGACATATGGCTAAATCTCCATGTGCAAAATTCTGAGCACAAATACAATGTTTGGGGAATCAATTGTTTGCTAGGAACCTGTTACATACTTGTATAAATGTGGCAGTAGAACAAAGTATTATGAATATTAACCATGCTTATGTTCAGTCGGGATCTAGAAGAGAAAACTGATGAAATTAACAGCTAAAGAGAGAGATTCAGTGACAATATCTCATTTCCCTTTGAGCACATACTCAGTTCGGACGTGACAATCAAAATTATTAAAAAGACTAACTCATCACCTGAGCTCCCCATCCCATTCCAAATGAAGATATGGCAGAGGGCGGCGACCACAAGCCATCTTCCCTCCGAGAAATTACAAGCCCTGTTCCAACATTATATGTAACCATCATCCCAATTTTTGCAACTGTGATAATTGCAAGGCCTTTCGCTTTTCGTAGTATGGCATCTGGAATTGATTTTTCAGGTTTTAGACAAACTGCCTGCAATGGAAATGGATCAAGTCAAAATTAAAGAAAGGTGCCATGATTATTGTAGGAGAGTTATTTGGCTACATCTCTTCTGCACTTTTCTCTCCTAATGATTTTACCCAGCTGCTTTATATTTCAACTTTTAAATAAAATAAAATAAAAAGAACAAAGATTATTTAGGATAACACAAGGAGTTCTTAAACAATAGGCTCTATTGATTAAGTTCCTACTGAACAGGCATTTCTGCCTGAAAACTTAATTTGCAGCCTATTTACTTAATGTCTTGTAGTTTGGAATTTCTTAAGAAACAGCAGCTCCTGAATAGTAGAATATAAAAGGGTGTGGGACCTGAAGTCTTACCTTGTTATAACCCTGAATCGTGTTTGCTGCTTTGTAAATCTCGTACTCCATGGATTGTCCCCATGGAAAATTAACCCAGGATCTCAAAGTACTAAGGTCCGTCAAGTCATGGGTTGGTAGCTGGGCAGCATTGCTTACTTGGTCCATCAGGTATGGCTGTACAGACTCAAGCCTAACGCAGCATACATCACATACTCGTTGAGGATCTGCAGTACGAAATTTTACTGGCAATAAGCTCCTTCCTTTAGAGCACTCACCACAAAATATTCCTCCACAAAACCTGCAGTGATGCCTAGAGCACATGATCGGATGAAATCGGACACCACACAGCATGCAAGCAGAGGCTGCGCTGTCAGCCAACCATTTTGGTGGGTCTGCTTCAAGAATCTCCGTCACTTTACCAAAAGTTGCTTCCGTGAGAGTTTGAGCCATCTCCTCCCAAGCTTGCTCAAGTAAATTACTTGATACCCATGAAAAACTACCCTTGTATATATCACCTGAAGCAATAGCACCCACTTTTCCACGAGCTGCAAGTAACATTTCTGCTATAACATCCCACATGGTTAATTCCTTTTCTTTTTCAAAGTAGTGGTTCCAACCCATATCACCCTCGGGAAAATAACCACCATTTGAGTGAAAACCTCGATTCCACTCTTCATGATCACTATCCGACATGGGCGGAACAGAAACAGGTATCCAAACCCCAGTTTCTTCAGAAAGTGGTGGGTCATAAAAGAAGTATTTCCCCACATTTCTCTGGCTCGTTTTAGTTCCTTTCTTTTCCGCATCACTCCTAGGATAATTTTCTCCAGATATAGTCATTCTTGGCGACCCCAGTCCAACTGTGGCTGCAGAACTAAAGTACTCCATAGAACATTCAAGTCCCCCATTATCCTGTTATCATCAGAAAAATAAAGCAATGACAAATTGGGAATTTCAAGTCGGTAAAAATAATCACAGGGAGGTGAGAAGAATATATATCGACCAACATTTATGTACTAGTAGAATCCTAATTCAATTTTATGGTTTACTCAAGTTAAAAAGCATAAAAAGAAAATTGGTGAACTAAATAACAAGATTTGATACTTTATAGTGATAATCAGCTCAAAACTATAAATTTAAATTACCCAAATTTGACATAAAGGGCAAAAGAAAAAAGAAAAACTGAATCAAAGAACATAAACATTCAATCCAATTCAATTTCCACAAATACAGAAATCAAAAGGGATTTCATAAGAAATTACCGGCAGAGAATCAGAAACCCTAGGTTTCTCTGATTTCCCAATTCCATCAACTTCATCTTCAACACGAGACTTGAAATTTACAGAGTTGCCCTCCATAATTGTTCAAGAAAATAACCAAAATTCACATATAACCCAAAAAAGAAAGCAAATTTGAAAAAAGAAATAGTGATAGGAAAGAAAACAAAATTCAAAACAACGACATAAGAGACAGAAAGAGAGAGATAATGATTGAAAGAGTAATGAAAGGAAGTTTAGAAGTTTAATGGCTGTTTCTTTGGTCTTTATGTTGTTTACGTTTTGCCTAAGTCTGTTTTAATTTATTTATTCGTTTATTTATGGTATAATTATTACACCTCTGCAATTTGCCCTGTCATATTGCCATGCTCTTCTATCATGGCATCTATTCATAATATCAGGTAATAGCCTTTTGTTAATTGTTTGTTACACTTAAGATTATCAAAAATTAAATATAGCGAGAGGTTAGGACCTTTAATAAATTGTTGGTGTGGTTAACACTTTAATATTTAATATTTTGAGAATTGAATAAATTTTTATTATTGAATTTAAATAAATTATTAGATAAATTAATTTTATTGGATAAATAACGAAATATAAAGTATCAAAATTAGTAAAATTAACTAAAATAAAATAATTTATCAAATTGTAAGGCTTTTTTTTATTTTTTTTATTTTATTAAAATAGACATTATTAGTTTTACATAAAAGCTAAATTAATAAAAAATAAAATAGTAATAAAGTTACAATCAATTATTACTAAATAAATAAACTACAGCTATAAATTAATAATATTAATAAATTTAAATATAAATAATTAATATTTTAATTCTCATAATACTAAAATTTTACAAAAATTTATATAATTTTTTATATAAAGATTAACTCATGTTATCAAGTTTTGTATTTTTTTTTTAAATAAATCTTTTGGGTGTATATATATAGGACTCTTTTATACTTTATCAATTAAAAAATATTAAGATTTGTTAATTTGTTAAATTTAATTATTTAAAAAATGAAGCTGATTTTTTAAGAATTCATTAATCAACAAAGATTATGGATTTATTAATATTGAATATAAAAATATTGATTAAAAAATAAAAAGACTAAGAGCTTTTATGTTATTTAATATGTTAATTTACTTTCTGATTAATCACAACATCTTTAACTATAGTACACAACATAAATTGAATTTAGTTTTTAGTATATGGTATCGTGAGCTTGATATATGTTGTGCAAAAAATGATTGTTTTATATGTTGTTTGACTAAAATAAATTTTTGTTATCACTAAGTACTTAAAAAGTAGTAATGATAAACAAATAGTTGAAATTTCATAATCATTCTAGATGTATAAGGAATTGGAATATTAATATTATTAAAATCTCAAAATATTTGATAATATGAGCAATACCATATATCAAATACATATAATAAAGTATCTATAATATAATAAAATATTATAATTTATTTTAATTCCTATATAAAATATTTACAATTAGAAAAATTAATTAATATTATTTATACGTGCATTACACGGTTGTTATTATTATTATTTTAATTTTACACGTCACGGTCATTAGTATTATTTTAATTATAAAATTAAATTGATAGATATATTTAATAATTTTTAATATTTAATATTAATTTATAGTATTTTGAAATAATAATAACAGAATAGCTATCTATAAATATTTCTTTTAATTTTTAAAATTGTATTAATACAATAATATAAAATTATTTATTAACTAATTTTAGTTTATATAAACTAATACTATTAAAATAATTAATATTATTATTTTTAAAATTATAAATTTATTATATAACTAAAAATTTAATTATGTTTAGATATAATATTAAAAATATAAGTGAAAATATTGTTTTTAGAATTAGATTTTCTATTTAATAAAAAAATTTATTTATTAGTCAATATAATGCTAAAATATAATTAATATGCTATTATTTAAATAAAATTAGAATAAAAATTATTTATTAATTAATATAATATTATAATATAATTAATATGTTATTTATTAGAATTAAAATTATTATCTAATTATAAATATGAATTCTAATTATAAATTTATAAATTATATAAAAATTTAATGTTAAAAATAAAGGTATATTAAAATATAAAAATTTATATGTAAAAGATTTAATATTTGAAAAAAAATTTAAACATTAAAAATTAATATACAAGCATCTCAAGTACTGGTCAATAAAAAGTTCAAAAAAGAAAAAGAAAAAACAATTCTGCTGAATAATGTTTGTCCAAGAAAGGTGTCATCTTTGTATCCAAACCACTCTGATTAGGCCAACTTTGCTTGAAAAGCCAAAGAACACCTCCCTTTCTCTCTCTGCCCAAACCAAAACAAGTGGAAAGAGACTGCAAAGTGTCCCAACACAAAGATTTATTTATTTTTAAATGTCAAGTCTTAAAATGGCAGCAGCAAGAACAATCAACTCTACAAGGATCTATATCATCGCCTTCTCAATCATCCTTTTAACTCTACTCCAACCATCATTTTCTTACATCACAACTAATAGCAAGGACCCATTATCAATTTCTTCAAATAGGGGTTTATTGGCTATTCAGAGACAGCAGCAGCAGATGCCCAGTTGCAGTGAAATGGTATCCAGATCTCAGTGTTCCCAAAATCCAAAGTGCCGTTGGTGTAAAAGTGAGGATCTTTATGACATGTGCTTTAGCAAGACCGAGGCTTGGAGGCTGCCTCAACAGGTTTTTGTTTGTGATTGATGTCTTCTTTATTTGTTTTGTTGTAATGGAAATGGATTTGATGTAATCTAGTGACTTTTCTTTTTGAAATTCGAAAGCTTCTTGTCGCTGCTGATTAGTAATTCACTTTTTGAAGTGTCTTTCTTTATTTTGCTTTAAATTTCACGGATTATATAAAGATTAGCAAGTTCAGCACTGAAATGATTATTTCTGTTAGTCTCTTTTGTTGTTTATTAATATGGAAGTCGGTGATTTTTGAACCATTTGCTGCCTACTATTATTTGATTTTTGTGTTAAACTACAGTTCTTTTGTCTCCGTTTGTTTGCTAAAAATTGTATATCTGAGAAAGAAATTAGAATATGGATCTGTTTCGTTTAATTGTGCTTTCACTCCAAACATGCTGGAGAATCAATATTTCAATTTAGCACTTCAGCACCATATCTTTGTAAGCCAGAGAATTGTGACTAAATTAATTGAGCTAAATAATTATTTGATTCCAATGGTTGGGAATGCTTGTTCTTTAAAGCTAAATTCAGTTTCCGTTACAATGACTTGGTTTCTCTTCTAATGCTGTACTGCTAATGGAAACCGATTGTTAAGCCCTGCAATTTTTAGAAACATATACTTGTAAGTCTAGGATTTGAAATATCAAACTTTTGGCAATAATTAGCTCGATGATTTGATAGTGAAGTTGCATTATGCTATGGATTTAGCCTAGAGTGGAGAGTCTCAAGTTATTGGTGACATTTATGATTTGTATTGATTACATATCCTTCATGCTCAGAGGCTTTTTGACTTAGTAATTTGGAATTTACTTTTTAAAGTACTTTCCATTTGCCTAGTGTAAATATCATTGACACATTTGCTCCAATCTGTCTTACTTATTTAATAAAGCTTGTAAAATCTGTATTATTTATTAAAGCTTCAGTAGAAGCTGTTCAATCTTATGCCTACTAGTTTGAGGATGAGAATAATTTTTCTGGATTTGGGATGTGGTGTGTGAGCAAGTGGAGAGTAGATTAAAAGAAAAACAAAAAGACCATTTATATGGAGAGTGGGCATGGCTGGAGTCATGCAATCAAGGGAGGTCTTTATTTGGTGAATTATCTGCAGATTGGTATCTCATTTACTTGTATGTTTCCACTTCAGCATTCACATTGGCCAATGTTTTAAAGTAAACCTAGTAACAGTGACATTGGAAGTTGATGCTTGACAACCTCTTACCTTGCATTGGTTTTAAGGGCCCTTTGTTTGGGAATATGATTTAGGAATCAAAGAATTGCATGCTTCCGGAAGTACAATTCAAGAGTTTCTTGGCCATTCTGTTCAGAAAGGGAAGGTTCTGCAGATGTGGATAAGTAGGTAGTTTATCAATTTCCTGTTCATAAACTGAAGCTATTCTTCTTCTGTGTGAATTTTTCTTGGCCAAGAATCAGCAGTCCCACTAACTGTCATGCGCCTTTGAATCTTTTCTTTCGTAACCATAACATTTTGCTTCCTTTTCTTTCTATTTCTTTGTTAAACCTAGAGCAAAATTCTTTTGAAAAATGTATTCATGTCATGGTGCAGATGATAACATCTCAACAGCATCTAAATCTTGAGTGTTATCTTACAAATTTTCCAGAGGAAAAGAAAATTGTTAACCCAATTGTTTTTTTTTTAACCAGATTAAGATTCTTTCTGAAAGATGTATTCCTGTCATGTCATTTTGCAAATGACAACATCTAAATAATATTGCATGATGGTCTATCAACGTTCTCTATCCTATAATAAGTTGATTTCTCGGGCACAAAGCAACAGAAAGACTGGCAAAATGCTGATACAGAATTTGCAATTTCATCACACTATTGCTGAACTTAAAACTTGTATGGACTAGAGGCAATTACAAATCTGATTCTTTCACTCAAGCAAATTATACATGAACTGAAATTAAGAGAGTTAAATACCAAGTTACTTTGCAGCCAATGTGCCAAACCCAGAATTTGAAAGGCAATCAATTACGGTCAGCCAAGTTGATAAAAATTCACCGTTCATATTTTCTGAATTAAAACTGCCTAATGGGAATATTTTCTGAATTAAAACTGCCTAATGGGAATATTTTCTGAATTAAAACTGCCTAATGGGAAAGAGTAGTAAACTTGCAGGTTTTGCAGAAATCCAAATCTTGCACTAAACACGGCAAAATATCAAGGATAAAAAAAAATGAATCAGGAGTAAAATAAAATAAAATGCTATTATTACCATGAGTTTCTTGCTCTCATTTGAGATTGAACAATTAATTATCTGTTCAACACAATCATTTCATGAAAGAAACCTAAAGAAAGACCCAAAAAAAAAAAAAAAAAGGGGGAGAAGAAACAAACTACACTTGTACATTAACCTTCTTATTATCACCTTCACCACAAACAAACTGCTTCACAGCATTCCTCATATCCTCAACACCATCGCATCCATTAAAAAACTTGGCCAACTTTCCCAACTCTCCATCTCTGAGATCATCAATAAAAGGCTTAATTGGAATTGCATTATCAGGCTGAAATGTGTAGCAATTAGGATTATCATCAACAATCACCACTCTCTTCAAGTCCCTCCCCATCTCAGACAAATCTTTAACAAACTTCCCATCAACTTCCCTACATGAGTCTCTATATAAACGATGCGAAATTAGCCCCTTTTCATCCAATCTATCAAGAACAAGCGAAGCATACGCCTTTAATCCGGCAGTGAACACCACCACCTCATACTTTGCTGCCAATGCTTCCAAGAATTCATCTACTCCCGGTCGCTTCAACACATAAAAATTCATGAATTCACCATCAATATTTGGCCTCACAACAAAATCAAACACATGTGGAGGTGGGTCTGCCTTGGAATGCACTAAAGTCTCATCAAGATCAAGAAAAACAGTTCTTTTATTTGGAGAAATCAAAGGCGGCAACTTTTCATTAAAGAAGAGAACTCTACAGATGCCATCCTTTTCAACATCAGGTTCTTGTTCTCTCTTTCGATCTTTAACTCCGTTTTTCAGGATCTTATATCCTTTGTAGCGGCTATTAGGCGTGCTAATGCGAGCCAATTTGGAGAATATCTTAGCGAGACGGCGCTTGCAAGAATAGATAGTTTTGTTAATGGAAGCAAAGATGGCATTAGAGGAAGCACCAATACAATGGGTTTTCGCTGGAGATTTCTTCTTTTGACGGCGGTGGCAACCCCGACGGTCTTTGATAGACTTGGTTGGTGTTTTCTTGAGAGCCTTTGACACCATTTTCCCTTCAACTGTACACACGGAGAAAAAGTAGACAGAGATGAGATTGAGTTTGTCTGCAAAAATGAGTTAAAGGAGTGGCGTTGGGGGGTATAATTTAAACTTAGGCTCGGTGCAACGGTAATGAAAAATTAGGTTCGGATGGGAAGCAATAGATAGAGGGGGGAGAGAACAGTTAAAAAGAGATGAATTAAAATGTATTCACAGTGGAGGAGGCTAAGGGTAGTTTTTATTTTGGGTTGGTTGGTTGGCGTGTGTGTTTTGGGTAAAGATAGAAATGTCGACCGTTAGTAAGGAAGCATTACAGTAGGGTTTGTTGTCTCTTCCTCTCACTCACAGCCTGGCTTTTAACTAATATTCTAAACTCAGTGGCTCCCCCTTTCTTTCTTTATATATATATATATATATTTTTTGAATTTAAAGGCTCATTTGAACCAATCTATTCTTTCAAGTTTTGCTTTCTCATATAAAATGGGTATTTGAACCAATCTATGCGTACTTATTTCCGGTTTTAATTATAAGATAATTTTTTAAAAAAGAATAATCCTAAGATCAATATGATCAAGAAATTTAGAACTAAAAACATTTTTAGTAGTTACATTACATAACATGAGAATTAAGGACCACATTGTCCACTATTCTGAAAGTTTTCTACCAATATTGAAGCAATTGAGGATCAAGGTCGTATTCATAAATTTACGGAGTTCTTATATTTGAAATTACGGCTCTTTTCAGGGCATTTAAATTAGGTATGGAAAAGCAAATAAGAAGGGTAAATAGGAAATTAGGAAAACTGATCGTGGTCCGTTAGGAAAGTGATGCCCGTAACAAAAAGGTAAAAGAAAAAAAAAAGTATATATATATATATATGGTTTGAGTTCAGCTCAATAAGTAATGGGCCGGGCCTGTACCCACATTAAAATGAACTGACCTCATCATCACTTCAATCCATAATTTCTATTTAAATTATTTTCCATCTCTTGGATGCATCAACTCATTTTAGTCTCCTTCAATATTCAGATGCAATCTGATTTATATCATTTAAAAAAAATTAATAATTAAATTATGAACCAGGAACTGGATTGATTAGTCTACCTTGTGATAATTGAAGGAGAAGTTTTCAGTATACATGATCATGGCTCAACGTGCTCTAATAAATTTATATAAGAGCTTAAAAAGATACATACACGCGACATAACTTTACCTACTGTGTTATTTAGTTATCATCGTATGTAATGTTCATGAAACTATATAAATTCAAATTTTAAAATAAATAATTTTTATTATTTAATCAGCATATTTAAAATAATATTTTTCTTGATATACCTCCAACAAGATTTCAAGCAGGAATTAATAATTTATTATATATGTTATATGCATTGAAAGAAAATTATTTATTTTTTTTATTATTATAAAATAAAAGAAGGGAGAGTGCAACTTATCATCTTATTCCCGTTAGATCAAGTCTGTGCATGCAATTAAAATCACTTCTAATCAGAAGATTAGTATTTGTGCTTGTAGCTTCGCCTCCAAGAAAATTAGTGCAACACAAACTAATTAAAGTACTTGGCAAAGAAAAGAGCAGAAGGGTAGAATAGAAGAAGGCAAAGCTACCCGCTTAAGCAATTTCTTCTTTTTTTTTTTTTCCCATCACTAAGGCTGAAAGAAGTTTACGTGAGTTTTTGCTTGCAACTCAGTTCAAGAAAAAGCTTTCTAGTAACTAGTAAGTCTTCAGTATCCACTAGCATGTTTGAGTCTATGTTTTCCCTAACCATCTTTGTAAAAAATGGACCTAGTTTTATATAGATGCATATGTATATAGCAATTGCTAAAGAAATGTGAAAGCAAAGATTCCACTAGAGAAATGGCAAAATCCAACAACTAATACGTGCTTTGGCCACTTGGTCCAAAAGTTCCAGTATTTCATGCAGCATCAATGGGAGGTAGGAGTAAATTTCTTTGAAAGGAATCATCAAAGCAATGGGGTCTCTGCTTTTTTAATTTTATTTTATCAAAGATCAGATTTGGGTAATGAACATATCCAGTAACAAGCTAGCTCCTTGTTATAGCATGCAAAATGGACTAACAATAACAGTACTAATATAAAATTAATAGTGGGAGTGCTTCACAATCTATTGTATTGTAATAATGGCATATTGGCATTTGGATGGTAAATAGTGGGAGGTTGGAGGATTTATGCATGCGCATCTGAACATAGTTTTGTGGGTTGGTTTAGTCTACAAGCTCTTTCCATTTTCAACACATTCATCCAATTTCAACACTATTTTTTTAAATCCTCTATTTATCGAAAGCATGGAACCCTCTTGTAGTTGCTTAATAGTCGCATGCACAGAACTGAGGCTTCCCCGAGCCTTTCCTTGGAAAAATTGAGTGATCATTAGTTGGGAGTAGGCAATAACTATAAAAGATTATTTGGTCTTACTTTGGGTGACTTTTGCCATAGTAAGAGGAGAACAACAGAAGCGAGTAAACGCCAGCCTTAATTGCACGTCCCTTTCTTATTAATTATTGGAATATATCTAAAAGAAAAAACTGTATATATAAGATCACTTTCATTATATTGTAAATGACTTCATCAGTATATGATATGATATATATATACCATTCTTTTCAGAATTATTGTGATATCATCCATGACAAATTGTGATATCACCTACTGTGGGTCCAATATTATGATTTTAAAGACTGAAGATCAGGTAATCTCCATAAGCAAGCATTAACCAGTCAACTGGTCTTCATTTCAAATAATTTTTAGAAAATTTATGCTTCCACCACAGCAAGAATCCCTGTTCAACTGCGGGCCAGGTTGTGCCTTTGGGCCTGTAGCATGCGAAAGAAAAAAAAAAAAAGAAAAACTTGTCTTTGACTCTTACGTAAATTTTGATTTGGGCCCAGACCCAACTTCTTTTGTTTTTTGTTTTTTTTTTTTTTTTAATAATTGGTTGATAAGGTGGTCTGCAGGTAATGGAACTAACTATTTTTCTTGTGGATTTTATTAGATATAAGAGAATTGTAAAATTTTACTCAACTGCTTTTCATATATAAGTTTTCAATTCATTATCTTAACTCTTATCTTAATATTCAGAAAAAGATTTTTAATATTGGAAGTCTGACCTAAGCATCATCTCCTTTTGATATGAAATTAGTAGTGTGAAAGCATCCAAAGAAAGAAATTAAACAAGATTTGTGGCAGTATTTATGGGTACATAAAAGTAGTCCGGACTCCAGAGGTTGACAAAATATGTAGGAACCTTTTCTTTAGACATGGCAATAAATTTTCATTAATATTGATAGATATAAAAATAATTTATACATGTTAAAAAATATAGAATCCTTCTATACTACTTGTGCTTTAGATAAACTTAGAGATTCATAATTATAATAATAGTATATGGCTTATTTTTAATCTGACCGTTTAATAATTAATCCAAAAATATTTATTTAAATAGACCATCACTAAATTCAAAATACTCAATAAATTAGCTCATTTCTTTCTAATATATAATTAATAATTGATCAAGTGGAATCAACACCAACTAAAGAAATTTAAAACGACCTAAGTAATACTATCAAAAGTATATATATATATATATATATAGAGAGAGAGAGAGAGAGAGAGGGTAAATAGAGTTAAGCATGCAAGACAATTCTGCGGAATGTAATTAATTAGCACTGTTGCCAAAGCAAAACATCTTAGTCAAAACGACATATCGTTATACATTTAAAGAAAGAAAATTCTCACTTGTTGACGCACATGCGTATTAATTTCACGTGGGAGAAAATTCGACAAGTTAAAGGGCCAATTACATATATTATATAATCTCATGTTTTTTTTTTTTTTTTTTTTATAAAAATAATCTTATGTTTTAGAATTGGGATTCATTTTTGTTCACTTTCGAATGAAGTTTGAGACTTCATGCTATTATGAATCTGTATTAATGGGCAAATAAAACGGTACTATGTTTTTACATAAATTTGTTCTTATCTTTTGAATGTCGGCTGGTAACTGCTTCCGGCCTTCCGCCACTGTATAATGCCAGCTATTATATGTCTTAAAAATATGACAATTTGCTTTTAACACCTAAAATGTGTTATAACATTTCTTTTAATTTCCTTTTAGATCAAACAACTAAAACATTTTCATTCATGTAATCTAAATTGAATATATATTCAATATGCATAACAAGAAATATAAAGAGAGATTTTTACTTAAATTCTTCAATCGTATTAATAAAAACTCAAGATCGTTAAATAAAGAACATTTCATCTAATTAATTTCTTTACATTTTAGTTAGCTGAATTATCTGAAATTTATTGGCAAGTATTATTTTTTAAATATTCATTCTAAAAGGCTGAAAACATTCTGCACCTCATAACAATAACAAAGGTAAAAACACGATTTTTAAAAAAATCATAAATTTCTAGTAAGAAGATCAATATTAAATTGATGGCAGGTAAATAAAATAAAAAAAATATATAAATATAGTAGGAAATTAAAAAAAAAAAAAACTGAATAGAGAAAGAAGAAGGAAAGGAAAGATATGTGTCGTACAAATTTATGTATATAGAGATTTAATGAAATTAAAAAACTGTTTTTCTTTATAAGTAATAAGCGTAATCAATATAAGATCAATGGCCATTGAATTCTCAAGAAAACAAATGTCATGACATAATACAATATTGTAATAGGAAAAAAAAACCTTTTATTATTATTATTTTAATTCTTATACTAATTTTTATAATTACAATAGCTCTATTTTTATTACTAATTAATCTATACTTATCAATTGTAGAATATTTAACGAATATATATGATGCATGAAAAAATTAATACACCTAAATGTACTATAGGAATACTTAATGTGAATGCTTTTGCTTTGTTTTCACCTTTCCAAATTCTGTCAACCGATCGTGAAAAACTTCCTCCTTTTATCACTTAAGCCATAAATCATGGTCTCAGAAAAGCAGTGATTATGGAAAATCTTACTGTCACACGTAATTAATTATCCTTATATATACTCGGTTTCTTCATACATAAATCACACTATTTTCGGGCACATATCCTAGATTCTGATTCATGTAATTCTCCAACAGTATCTTAAACAAATAATAACGAAAAGAAAATTATATCTATTCTCTCTTTAAACCTAATTTTCCTTACCAACTCGTTAGCCCTAATAATAGCACGAATTGGGCATTGTTAGCGCAACAGAAAACTATAAAAAAAAACAAAAAAAAAAAACCCTTTATTCATCTTAATTCTTAGCTATCAAATTTATTAACCATTAATTAGCAAAAGAAAAATGCTTCGTATTTCCATAAATTATTGTTCCAAGAAATAATAATTATCTATTTTCTTCTGGTCATAAGAACTATCCATTAGGCGGTGACTCATGAATTCTGATAATTTATATTTATCCACAAATATTTAACTCCAACTCATTATGGGAGAATGGATAGCAACAGTGAAAAACAAGAGCATTAAGGAAAAAGATAGGGACAATAACAAAATTAACGGTGCAAAACCATAGATCCAAGACTTAACGAAAGGGGTGCATTCATGCCTGCTCTGCATTCCCGGTGGGTAGTTGAATCAGCCCTCCTATTTATTTCTGTGTTCACAAAGGCATATGTCAATGTCGCTCTTTTCAACGATATCTCCCAAGAAAGACATATACATATTTTGTTTTCCCTTCTTTTCTAGATAACCAATTTTTCAGATACAAAATTTTTGGCTACTCTCAAAATATAATAATTAGTAATTTAATAAGCCATAGTATAAAAATATGTTATTTTAAATTCTATAATTAATATATTAATATATAATACCCGGAAAAAAACTTAGAAATAAATGTCTGTCTATATTCTCTAAAGGTCAATATTTTGCCCTTTTTTATGAAAAAAGTCCAATTTCACTTTCTCTGTCTCCTTTGTTTTTGGATTCTTTTGTAACACCTATATAAATACTGGTCAGATCTTTCTTTTTTTCTTGCATACTTCATGAGTTGACAACACGGCTAACTAAGCAGAGATACAGAATTTTCTCTATTGAGAGCTTTATATATCCTGCTTGCTCACTGTTTGTTCCCAAGATTGTGTGTTTTTGTTCACTTGCAAATTACTGGCGATGGCTGAGATCTCAGGGAATGGTAATCATGGAGTTGTTTTGGATATTAAAGATGTTAATCCTCCGCCTTCTGCATCTAAAGATTCAGTCTTGAGCTTTTCTGTACCTTTCATGCAAAAGGTGATGACTTCATTATATAACCCCTCAGTTATTGTTTCTTTCTTTATTGTTTTTCCTTATTTTCTGTACCATTTTTCCTTTTTCTATAAGATTTGGCCTCAAAACTCACAGTAAAAGCATTTTTATTCAAACCCATGTCACAAAATTTGATTCTTTTGATTTCCATCCAAGAATTGTATTGTGGTTATGCAGTTGTTTTTGTCTAGGCTGCAAATGTAATTTTTTTTGGCTTAAAGGTGTTACCTTTTTCTCCAATTTTAAATCATATTGGCTAGTGTTTTGTTTGAAGAATTTGATTAGAATGAGCTATATAAAGTTTTGTGATTTTGAATTTGATATGCAGCTGATAGCTGAGATGGTCGGGACATACTTCTTGATATTTGCCGGATGTACATCTGTGGCGGTGAATCTGAACTTTGATAAGGTGGTGACACTTCCAGGAATATCAATAGTTTGGGGATTGGCTGTGATGGTGTTGGTTTACTCTGTTGGTCATATCTCTGGTGCCCATTTCAACCCTGCTGTCACCCTTGCTTTTGCCACCTGCAAGAGATTTCCTTGGAAACAGGTATAACAAATTAAACGAATTTGTTGAAAATTGGTGAACTGCACTTCTTGAACCTTGAGGTATAAGAAACCGTTGCAAATTGAAATTTGGTTTATTTTAATTTACTTGAATTGCTGATTAGTCAGCGATGGGAAGTATGTAAAAAAATGTAACATCAGCAGTTTGTGAATACTAAGTCCATTGTCTGACCCCTCGTAGAGCTTATAATGCGGGAAGTCGTGTGCTGAAGCATTAAGTTTTTTTTACTATGGACTTTGTTTTTCTGTTTTATAATCTATTATGTGTTACGAAGTGTAAAGAAAATCAGCTTTAGGAGTCTTCCATTACACTGATAATGATTTGAAATTGGTTTGATCAATCAAGCTCTGACAGAAGGCAATACACTCGTGTTCTGTTGTTGATTTTATTCTTCTTCTTTTAATCATACAGGTGCCTGCTTATATAGCATGCCAAGTAATTGGATCAACATTAGCTGCCGGAACAATTCGATTAATATTTACTGGCAAGCAAGATCACTTTACAGGAACAATGCCAGCAGGGTCAGATATGCAGTCATTTGTGGTCGAGTTCATAATCACATTCTATCTCATGTTTATCATATCTGGTGTCGCCACTGATAACCGAGCTGTAAGTATTGTTCTCCACCTAATTGTAAATTTTAAACTTGGAATGTAAAACTAATTTAGTATGTTTGTTTGGCTGATTGAGTTGCCAACTTATTGACCATTTGTATTAATTAAGCTGCCTAGTAAATTTCAAGAAAGTTGAATATATAATTGACATTATCTGTGTCCCAAGTGATATATAAATTCGAAATGGTTACATAATTTATTCTGTTGTTTATGCAGATTGGTGAACTTGCTGGCCTTGCAGTTGGCGCAACAGTTCTGCTTAATGTGATGTTTGCAGGGTATGAAACTAATTAAGCCGTACTTAGAATATGTAATTCATAAACAATAATCTATATTATCTAAACTATTGACTATTCATTGGCTAATAGCTTATCACGCAATATTCATTGATGATCACAATAATGTATATTTTTCTGCTTGGCGTGGTCAAGTCATGTACAAATTGTAAAATAAAATACATTCATATTGTTTTGCATCATTAAAACAAATTACCCATTAAGATAATGTTTCTGTATGCTGATGATGTATATGATTTTGGAATATTACAGGCCAATTTCAGGTGCATCAATGAACCCAGCAAGAAGCTTAGGACCGGCAATTGTATCACATAAATACAAAGGGCTATGGATATATATAGTATCTCCAACTCTTGGTGCTCAAGCAGGTGCATGGGTATATAACATGATTAGATACACAGATAAGCCATTGAGAGAGATCACAAAGAGTGCTTCTTTCCTCAAGAGCACAGGACGTGCTTGACACTTGACAGGAATGATTATTTGTGCTATGTCTTCTTCTTTTTCTTTGATGTAACTAAATCTATTGCAAGAAGGCATGTAATCTACACACTAGAAGGATGTTCTTTAATTTTTACCAGCTTAAATGGAATATATAAATATATCATATACTTTTCATCTCTATCTACTTAAATTTATTATGTACTGAATAATAAATTTATAACTCATTGAAAATGTAAAAGGATGGCAGTAACTGAGATAACTAAAGTGGGGACTTGTCTCAGATAAGTTCATCATTTCAATGTACATTTATTGGGTTCGTTAGTGGTGTGGTTGAGTGCTCAAAAATCAACGACAAGGACTCTAAAGAGAGGATCAGACATGTTCTTGCAGTTATACAACCTTTTATTTTTTTCTTCAGATAATTACTTCAATATATTGACTTACATGGTTTTCATTTAATTTTTTTTTTTCAACTGGATATATTGATCAAATTAAACGAACTTATTATTAAGTCGTGTGATTTTATCTAGAACAATAGCAGCGTTTCTGTCATCGTTATCATATGAAACCAAAAAAGTAGAAAAACATTGAGAAAAGATAAAGTTAAAAAAAGATCCATGTTGGTTATAAAGTTAATCGTGAAAGAAATAATAAGATACAAGTAAGAATTGCATCTGAAAATGGATAAGAATTGTTATGAAGATGGCATCATCCATTTGAAATGATAACCTTGCGAGATCAAGTCACATGGTTCATGTTTGGTAAACATAGTACAGCTTTTAAAAAGGTTGAATTTTTCTTGTCATCCAAACACATGAGTCTTGTTTTGCAGGGTCTAATGGAAAAGAGTTTGGTCCTTGTAAGTGGATATGTAGCAACATGGGCGGCTTGCTTCTCTCTATAGTTTTGTGTGGCTAAATGATTGTTTAAAACTTCACGGACAGATCATTGATTCAAATGACATTTATTATAAAAATGAATCATCCAAGAAAAGTAGGAGTGTAATTGATGTAGTATTGTTACAGCCCCAATATACACCTGGTTCTGAATGACTGAGAAAAGCTTCACCTTATTATTGTGTAAATAACTTGTACCACCCTTCCTGAAATTCTTGGCTATTTCCAAGTCCTGAAGTTGAATGTTCATTCAACATGACATCAGTCATGATTCCATTTGATATATATATTCTTATATGACATTTATAATGTATAAGCTGATAATTGTTTTCATGGTAAATCAATATATACACGTAATAAAGCAGATTCTAGATGTCCTATTAAAATAGTATAACACCTTTACGTATGAGTATCAAAATTAAGCTTAGAGTCGATTATTGTTAATCATCAATTTCCGCTATTGCTTCCTTACTTGCTACCATTATCATAAATATTATTCATTTTGAGTTAATCATTTGTATTTATTGTTCTTTATTTATCAGTACACCTATATTCTGCTTCTGAAAGAAAAGAAGATTGAAATTCATCACCATGGGAATCAAAAATTAAAATCCATAGTTTGATTAATTCTTTTTTTTTTTTTGTTTTACTTTTATACTAGAGAAATACTTCACAACCTATCAATATTTGTTTCAGTTCTCACTCACCTGATTTGACATATAATATATTTACTAAATTATTACTTAATATTTTAGAAGTAAAAGACAGTTTTATAAATATATCACACCAAACGAATAAAAATTGAGATAAATATTAATAATATCTTTAGCATTTTCCGACTATATAATATAGAGTTGCAAATTTTCAATCTCTCGCGATAAGTAATAAACCCATTAACATTGATAGATAATATATAGAAAGATTCAAACTTCTCTACTCGTAAAAAATGAAAATCAATGAGGCTACTCCCTAATGGTTTCATAATGCAACTGTTGAATATAAAATAATATTATTGATGTGATGAATTGAAATTGGCCGAGTAGAAGATGAGAAACCCACTTAAACAATTATTCTTTTGGACCTTCTAAAATGTTATGTCTGTGCTACTGGATCTACATCCCTTTATGTTGTGCAAATGATGGCCCTAACCAGTGCAATGGGTTGTTATATAAACGAAAGTCCACAGAATTAATGGAATTCAAAACGAAGGCAGCCCAAGAGAAACTATTGCTTCATAACAGGATACGTATAGTCTTTATCTTTTTGAGGTTGTTTTGGCTATGACAGCGTCTTTCTTTGAGGTAGTTCATTGCAAATAGAACATGAGACTCAATTCCAGAAACTGGAAAAATAAGGGGAGGGAGAAGAGAATCCCCTTGTTTTCTGCAAAGCCATAATGGCCCCAGAGTGTTTTCCACAATGTCTCGTCCAATAGCAAATAAAAACAACTTAAAAAGCTTAAATTAAAAACCTTCAATCCGTATGAAATATATTCATTCACTGATAGAATTAGAAATGATCCTCGTGCTTATTCGTGAATTTTGCAGAACCTGAAGACAGGAAAAAGAAAGAAAGAATTCTAGGAGATCACATCCAGCCCTTAACACAATTCTCTTTAGGACATTCCAGGATATGCATATAATCCACTTTCTTGTGATCACAAGAAACCAAAAATCAGGTTCCATTTAATAGCCAAACCTACACAGAAAACATGTTGAGTAAACTTGTAAATTGCCTGTAAAACTAAAATTTTAAATCCATTTAATATTTAATTTCCTTAGCAAGAAGGCTCAAAGCAGCAATACTACTCCATTAACATCCCTGGAGCTTCTGTCATATCCTTATTAATCTGTTCTTGAACCCATTTTCAGATAAAGGTAATTGCTAAGTACAACATTTTCACTCCATAATCTGACCACGACACCACTAATTAACTGAAATAACACCTAGCTGGTTATATTCAAATGCAAAAGAAAATCTTTCCACGTGTATATTGTTCATCAATTTTATCATTGGTTTGCAATAATATGTACAATATGGCACAGAATATTAAAGGAGGCAATTAAAATGACCTACCAAACATGAATGAATGTGGTACAAAGGATGGATTAGAGCATTTGCAGATTCAATCTACTTCCATCATTATCATCAGGTGCACAGGAACCTATACATCAACTTAACTTTGTGAAATTGCTGGCAGTGAGTTGCTGCCAGCAGGAACATTTCTTGACCTTGTTCTTGGAATAATTACAGGTCTACAACAGATTAGGGTAAACAATAACTGTATTGTAAATAACACCATGATGATCCATAAAAACAGGGTTTTCTTCCAACACCATATAAGCCTTTTGAACACAGGAAGCTCAGACTCAAGAATAAGGGATGCATCATATATTTCTGGGATGCCAGCTCCAGGACGATATTCAGCTCGTTGCTCAATTATCACTTTTAGGCAGGAAGTAGGCATGTCCATTTCTGTAAAACCTTGGATCTTCACCTTTAGAGTTTGAGATTCAGACATGTAGCCAGTGACCAGAGGAGCAACCTTAAAGAAAGTCAATAGGACACGAATAGGTCCACTTATGAATTTTAACATGCAAGGTTGTCTTTTGCTGGAAAGAACTTTGCCATCAGCAGCCAGGAAGTCTATCCGGACCTTCAAAAGATCATCAAAGTAAATCAGGTAAGTATGGTTATATCATCAATCTTAATAAATAAAAAGAAAATTAAAAACATGTATTTAAATCATTAAAGTCATGTTATCAAGAGAACAACCGGAAAATGCACAGAATAGTGCTAACTATAGTTGAAAAGAAAGTAACAACACTTCCAACCTAAATAGATATCTTCTACATCCTTATCAAATTTTGAAACCATTCATATTAGAAATATTTCAATTTTCTAGACCACATATCAGTCTGAATCGTTTGCAGTAGCAGAAATGTTTCTGTAGATAGAGCACAATTAAACATTGTACATTACTTAATTAAGAAGCACTTTTCTTTCTCTTTATAGGTCCTTGCTAATTGTTAGTGTCTCTACCAACTCTGGGATAAAACTATGCCTTTCTCAAACACTTGCTTCTTACAACCACCAAGAGACTTCCATCTTGAATTGTCAGCAAGATATTATTTTAACAAGTAACTAAACACCAGTTGGAGCAAGGAACTAGTTTTTCCTTCACAAGATTACAAATTACAAGAGCCAAAAACAAACAAAATTCAGATTACACAACAAATTTTGCACTCACATGGCTACTTAGTAATCACACATCAACATATAAATTGCAAAATAATAACAACCAAATAGCATCCAAAATATGGCAAATTCCACTACAAGAATTGAAGTATCACCTGAAAAATCCCAAGATTTCTGTTATATCCAGATTCTGGCAACGTTAATATAATATTTGCTTGCAACTTATGATTAGGAGGTATAATCCGCGGTCCCAAACTCTGCTCTTCACAGTTTACACCACAAGCAATACCACCACAAGACATTATAGGCACAAATGCAGCAGGACTATTCTGTGTATAATCAAAATCCAATTGATCCTTTATCTCTACTGGATTCTCCACCAAATATCTCATAAAAAACCCACTAACCACAATAGAAGAAACCAACAATCCACACAAAATGACACAAACATAACAAGACCAGAACATTCCACAACCAAATCTCAACAATAGTTTCCACATCGACTTTTGCTCCTTTAACCAATCAATTATCAATGGACTAAAGAACCCACTAATCAAATTCCATAAGTAAACCAACTTCTGGATTAAAAACCCCCTAGAACGCCTCATAACTACAAATGGATCAATAACAAACATATAGAAACAATATAAACCCCATATAGGAAAAGTAATAAAATTAACAAATAAATTAAATTGAAGCCCAATTGCCTTGATCACCAAAACAGCTAAAGATTCAAGCAAATTTGCATCACCCGTTATCGAATCACCAACTCGGGCTTCAATCTGCTTGTCATTGTCAACTTTAACTGAGTCAACTCGCTCACGATTCCGCCGAGTTGACTCAGATGTGTCTAAATTTTTTTCATTTTCTTTCAGATCACGAGAAAGTGGGTGCCTTTTTTTCTCTTTACTATTATATCGTGTTCTGGAGTCATTAGTGTGAGTAATGTCTGAGCTGATACACGACGATTCCGGACGGGAATCTTTCAATCCGGTGGTGCAGGAGATTCCACGGCGGCGACGAAGAGTGGTGGTGGACGTAGATGAAACTTCCGGTGAGGGGTCACAGAGAGTGGAATCTGACGTGGATTGACTTGATTGGTCTCTAACATTGCAATCATAAATTGGGAATTCTTCAAGGGCGTCGAAAAAACAATCTTCGTCGTTTTGATTTAACGAGTCCATTGATAGAACTTTGAGCGATGAATTGACGTTAGGGTTAGGGTTTCATAATTGTGTGCGCGTGTTTTGTTATCCTTTAAACGGTAAAGAAAGGAACTTTGGATGATAAAAGTTTCATGGATGACGTGGAGGTTGTGGGTCTACTTTATCCATGCGTCATCAGCTCAACCGTAAGACATAACAAATTGATAATCTTTCAAAATTGTTGGGTCAATAATTGTTTGATAGCTGGCATAATAGTCTTCGTAACTTTATTTTAATTTTGGTTTATTATTTAATAATGAAATATTATATAGGTGTTTCTGTCACTTTGGTTTGGCTTGGAATCGCTTTCAAGCTGAATCAGCCTTTGGATTATTTGGTGGGTTCACATCAGAAGTGTACTGATCCTATTTGATGTATATGAACAAAATCAAGAAAAGCGTGAATTTCATACTCAATATGATGAGTAAAAATATTTATTAATTAATGGATTAGAATTACGAAAGTATTTTCAAACAACTTTAAAACTTTAAACAACAAATGAATGAAATTACAATAATGTGGAACCAACCATGAATAGGACATGCTTATGTAAATATATTTTTCTAAAATAATTAAAAAATACCATAAATTTTAGAAATTGTATTTTCAAAATTAACTGAAAGCATGAATTTTTTAACTTATAATTTTAAAAAAATTTGAAAATAAAAATAAAAATTGTTTTAAATAAATTTTTAATTAAAATTATTTTATTGTATCATCATTTTGGCAATCTTTCTTTTCGCAAACTTTAGATCAATAGTTGATTAGCGATTTGCGAAATTAAGTTTAATATTATTACAAGTGTTAAAGGAGGATTATTTTTAAGACTACCTATTGGTTTCTTTGGGGTCTTTGAAATGGTTCTTTATTTGATGAGGATTTTCATCTTCCTCGAGCCCCTACAATCATGATTATAGCAAGGCATCTTGCTTTGCTTTTGTCTATACTAATAAGGAGTTAGGTAAACATGTCAGCTATGAGATTTGATAGTCGAGACCTTCTCATAGATTTTCAAGGTTAGTATTGATAGCTCTTTGAAGCCTCAGAGTGTGAAAGCTAGCACAAGATGTCTTCTTCGTGATGATCAAGGGTGTTGGTCATTTAGTTTTACATCTGCAGTATGCTTGCAGTGGAGTTGTGGGGTGTTATTTATAGTTTTCGTCTTGCTTGGTTGAGTAATCATAAGCAAATTCTAATTAATGTTTATAATAAGCTGGTTATGGATATGCTGTCAAAAAAGGTTGCTCTCTATAGACAGTATCATAAGATTGCTCTCTATAAATAGTATCATACTTTTTACTTTGAGATATACCTTTTGCTCTAAGATAGTCAGGATGCTTGGGATTGGACAATTGAAATTAATCGTTCCTTTAGGGAAGCCAACAGGTGTGCTGATTGTCTCGCTAACATGGTTAAATCCTTTGCTCTTGGTCATCACATGTTTCAAGACTCGCTAGCTCAGATTATAGAGCTGCTGTCTCAAAACAATATTGCGATCCCTTTTTCTAGAATTTGCCCTATTAATATAATTTAGGCTTGTTTAGCCTCTATTTCATATAAAAGAAATTATTTTTAAAACTAAAATTTGGTATAAATCAACATTTAGAACACTTTTTCTAACTTCTAATAGATAATCATATTAGAAATTATTATATAAAATTATTTTAAAATAAAACAAATTAATATAAAACCTCATTGCAATAAATCCAAAAGGTTACAGAACTTAAAAATTAAAATTATAAAATTTAGGATATAATAGTTAAAAAATTAAATTAAAAAATTTAAAAATGTTAATTCTTTAACATGTTAAAATTCATTGGAACTTAGAGAATCATATAACAAATTTGAAAATTTAAAGTTCTAATTATCCTGAAATGAAGTTAAATGGCTCAATTACAAAAAGAAAAAAGAAAAAAAGAAAAGCTCAAATATCTGTTTTGTATTTTATTTTTCTTTTATATTTAAACATGATTGTGAAATGATAGTCAGATACTTGGCATTTAACATTATTTCATCGAGAAATGCGTTCGTAAAAGAACAGTACTCTGGAAGAAAGAGTATTATACTATCGCCAAATTCTGATACTAGATTCAAGGCCTAAAATTGATAGCTGGAGAACATTCTGGTGAAATTCAATCTTAAGTGTTTTTATATTAGATTTGATCGAAGAATATTAATCAATCAAAAATCAATTCATCCTCTTATGTCCACTGGCTTCTCTACCGGATACCTCATCAAAAACCCATTAACCATAATTACCACAAACCAACCAGTCCATACAAATTCTCCACCTAAATCTCTGCAGCGCCTCATAACTCCAAATGGATCAATAACAAGCATATTCAACCTCATCATCTAGGAAAACTAATACTAAAATTTAACAAATTGAGTTCAATTGTAATCTAATTGCCCATTACCAAATCAGCTAAGAACTTCAAGCAATTTCGCATCACCCATCAAAAACAGAATAACGAGTATTGATCTCAATCGGAGTATCAACAGTCTTATTATCAGAAAGGCGAGCATGCTTAAAAATATCAAAGATATACTTATATTGAGAAAGAAGATATCCTTTTGGAGAGAAAACAACTTCAATACCCAAGAAGTAACAAAGGGGATCCAAGTCCTTTATAGTAAAACAACGAGTTAGTTCGGACTTCAACATACTAATCCCACCTGTAATAATCATATCATTAACATATAGAGAGAGTAAAATTTGACCAGCCGAAGTACTTTTGACAAACAATGCAGAATCATGGTTGCTAGGATGAAAGAAAAGTGAAGTAATCATAGTAGAAAACTTCTCAAACCAGGCGTGAGGAGCCTGTTTGAGACCATAAAGGGCCTTTCTAAGTTTGCAAACTTCACCAGGATGATGATCAAGACTAGGAGGAGGAACCATATAAACTTCTTTGTGAAGGTCGCCATTCAAAAAGGTATTTTTAACATCCATTTGGGTTATATCCCAATGGCGAACAGAAGCAACAACAATAAGAGTTCGAACTGCAGTCATTTCAGCAACGGGAGCAAAAGTCTCCTCATAATCCAGACCATATTCCTAAGAATAACCCTTAGCCACTAAACGAGCTTTATATATTTCAATAGATCCATCAGACTTAGTTTTAATCTTATAGACCCAACGAGAACCAATAGCATGTTTACCTACAGGGAGGGACACTAAATCCCAAGTATGGGTTTGATGAAGAGCGGTTAGCTCCTCAGCTATAGCACGCTGCCAAAGAGGATCAAGAATTGCTTCTTTAAAAGATAAAGGCTCAGAAAGATGATGAATAAAAGCTAGAAAAGAAACAAATGAACTTGAATAACAAGAATAATCAAAGTCAGATTGTTTAGTGAACTTACGATTTCGTACAGGATAGCAAGGTTCGATAATATCCGCAATCTTAGGAGATGATTGGGTAAAATATATAATAGAAGGGCCAACAGAAGTATCAGGAATGCCAACAAAGGGTAGCTCATTAATGTCAGTAGCAAAAAAGTCAATGTGGATAAGATCATACATAAATATACTGTGAGGACGGTTAAGAATTGCAAAATAACTTATGACTGACTAGATCAAAACAACGATACATTTTTTATCCTGCACCATAACCAAGAAAGACACATATAGTAGATCGAGATGTTAAGTTACTGCGTTCAACATGAGGAAGAAGAACAAAACATGTAGAACCAAAGATACGAAGAGAAGAATAATCTAGAGGAAGATCATATAATCTTTCATAGGAAGACAAGGCAAAATTATGAGAAGTAGAAATTCTGTTAATTAAATGAACAGAAGTAAAAACTCCCTTCCCCCAAAATTCACTAGGAACACTAACAGACAACAAAAGTGATCGTGCAGTCTCAAGAATGTGCCTATGTTTTCTTTCAGCAACTCCATTTTATTCAAGAGTTTCAGTGCAAGAAGTTTGGTAAAGTATACCATCTAAAGCAAGCAGATCTTTAAAAGCATGAGAAGTATACTCTCCCCCTAAATCACATCTAAAACATTTAATAACAGATGAATGTTGGATTTTCACAAGAGATTGAAATTCATTATAAATGCCAAAAAAGGCTTAACGACATTTCATAAGATAAATCCAACAATAAGGAATGCAATCATCAATAAAAGATACATAATAACGAGAACCCCCTTTTGTAGAAATAGGAGAGGGTCTCCAACATCAGAATGAATAAGATCAAAAGGAGCAACAGATATAGTAATGCTTTTAGGAAAAGGCAATGAAGTAAACTTTGCTACTTTACAACCACTGCAATAAAAAATATCATGATTTTTCAAATTTCCTAAAGCTCTTGTAGAAACTAAAAATTGCAAATGAGACACAGAGACATGACTAAGGCTAGAATGCCACAAATAAAACATAGATGAAGAAGGACTCAAATGAAAGGATGACAAATTCACACTAGGAACAGCTGCCGCAGTATAAGGAGTTTTGAGCTGATCCAATACATAAAGTCCTCATTCTCTATGGCTGATCCCAATCACCTTATGAGAATTTGGATCCTGAACATAACAAGCAGAAGAAGAAAAAGAGACTGAGCATCCAGTATCACATATTTGGCCAACATAAGCAAGATTCAAAGCAAAACTAGGAATGTGATAGACATTAGATAAAGACAGAGAAGATGTAATAACTGAACCAACACCTTGCAATGACATAGGTGTACCACTAGCACTCGTAACAGGGACTGAAACTTTAGGGGTTAGGGAAGTAAATGATGAAAACTTCGGTGACATATGGTTTGAAGCACCAGAATCTAAAATCCAAGAGGAATGGGATATACCTGAAGGACTAGATGACAAACCTATTTGAGAGGAAGCAGACATGGCATGAGACTGACATGTAAGGAACTGCTGAAACTACTCAATCATTGATGGGTCCAAGGAGGAGGTTGATAGTGCATTGTGAGGACGAGGTAGAAGAGGAGGTCCATTGTGGAGAGGCGGTGGCCGATAAGGCCACTGATGAGACTACTGCTATTGCTGCTGCTTTCCTCTGCCCAATTTCGGACACTGAGATTTCCAATGACCTTTTTAATTACAGAACCCACATTCATCAAGAATAACAGATCCATATGGCCTGAACTGAGACTTAAAGTTTGATAGGGAAGGCATGGCAAAAACATATGGAGTAGAAGCTGAAGAAACCTCTTTTATAACCGAAGGCTTCAGATGAATTTCTTCAGTCAAAAGCTCACTAACAATATAGTCAACAAAAGGCCGTGGATGACGATTGCAAAATAGACCCGCGAAGTCCTTCAAACTCATCACGAATGGCCATTAAAAACTGTACCAACCTCTACTCCTCTCTTCATGCAATATAAGCCCCAAAGGCTCGTGATTCAACAGATTTTGTGAGAGCCAATTGATCCCACAAATCTGTCATAGCATCATAAAATTCTTGAATACTCATATTTTTCTACTGAACAGCACGAATGTCAAATTTCAACTAGTATTGTTTTGCAAAATTAGACTGTGTGTACAGTCTAGCTAGATGATCCCAAACCTCCTTAGCTGTCTCATATTTTGCTATCAGGATACCTATCGAATGCTTAACATAATTATTGATCCAAGTAATGATTATTTATCTAATAATGCCATATAGTCCATCACCGCGCCATCTTGAGGCTTAACAGAAGCACCCGAAATATATCCCCACTTTCGTTTACCTTTCAGAAAATTTTTCATCATATAACTCCAATATGCATAATTTTTACCATCTAATTGAACACTAACTTCTTGAAGCGAATCATCTCTAACTTCAGCCATAACAGAAAAGAAACAAAATTTTGACCCAAATCAACTATGATCAATTACCCAAAGCATAGAGAAATACAACAATCAAGAAATCATCACAATACAAGATAACCCACAAACAAGAAAAGTAATCAAAACAAGCTCAGAAGAAGACCAAGTTACCGATGAAGATTTACATAATCTCCATAAAAAAATGAATACTGCAAACGAAAGCTCCTGTACACAGACTCGTCAATGGCTAACAACACTTGCTGCTGCGACAAACGCGTTAATGGCCAACGACACCAGCTGCTGCGACAGACGCATCGTGGTTACTACTGCTGCTGGGTCTCGAGCTGTTGGGTCGTGGTTAATGTTGCTTCTGGGTCTCGACCTCTGCTGGGTCATGGTGTCGAGTTACTGCTGCTGCTGGGTCGGTGACCTACTGTTGGGTCTCAAGCTGTTGGGTCGTGGTTACTGCTGTTTTCCTCTGCTTCTGGGTCTTGTCCTTAAAGCATTAATAGGTTTCTAGAAAATTACTCTTAGTACACTGCATTACTGTTGATGGATCTAGTATATCCTTTACAAGGAGGAGATGAGTTTGTTACAACAAAATAATAACATAAAATATATGATAGTTACTTGAAGATTATATTTACAAAAGATAATAACAGACTAACAAATATATGACTAGCTGTTAGTTGACTTGGTAGCTATTGATGGATTTAGTAGATCCTTAACACGCCCCCACAAGATTGAGGCTCTATTGGAGACTCTGATCTTGGAGCGAAGAATAGTAAATTGGTGACGACTCAAGGCTTTGGTGAGGACATCTGTAAGTTGATCTTTTATGGAAATGTGATGAACATGAAGTTTGCCATTTGCTACACATTCCCGAACAAAATGATAATCAAGTGAAACATGCTTCATTTGTGAATGAAAGACTGGATTGGCACAAAGAGAGGTAGCATTTGTGTTGTCACAAAACAAGGAAGGAGGTTTGGGCAGTTTGATTCCCAACTCTTGAAGAAGATTTTGAATCCATAATATATCAACAGTGGTGTTGGCTATTGCTTTATATTTCGCTTCCGAGGATGAGCGTGAAACAGTCTTTTGATGGCTAGATTTTCAAGAGATAGCATTAGAGCCTAGGTAGATGAGATAAGCTATAGTAGAGCGACCATCATCACGATTACCACCCCAGTCTGAGTCACTAGAGGCTCGTAATTGCAAAGGAGTTCCTTTATGCAAGTAGAGGCCATGAAAAATAGTGTTTTTCAGATAACGAAGAACTCGTTCCAATGCTGTCCAATGTAGTTCAGTAGGTGAATGCATATACTGAGAAAGGCGATTGACGGCAAATGATACATCTAGACGAGTGAGAGACATGTATTGTAGACCATTAACCAGTTTTCTATAAGGAGTAGGATCAATGGAGGCCAAACCATCTTTAAGTAACAAAGGTGTTGTGGTACACATGGGAGTAGTAACTTCTTTAGCGCCAGCCATTGAGAATGATTCAAGAAGATTAGCAATATGCCGATATTGAGACAGGAAAAGACCAGTAGGTGTGTGAATCACCTCAACACCCAAAGATTGATGAAGTATGCCAAGATCTTTCAGAGAGAATCTGCAGCCAAGTTGTGAGACAAAAAATTTGAGAAATTTGTCATTGTTACCAGTTAGAACTATATCATCAACATAGACCAAAAAATAGAGACAAATACCAGCCATATTATAAATGAACAGTGAAAAGTCTGCTACTGAATTTTTAAAACCAAACTGAAGAAGAAAACGCTTAAGCTCTTGGTACCAAGCTCTAGGAGCCTGCTTGAGGCCATACAAAGCTTTCTTTAACTTACAGACGTGATTGGGAAGAGAAGAATGAATGAAACCAGGTTGCTAAACCATATAAACATCATCAACAAGAGTTCCTTGAAGAAAGGCATTATTAATATCCAACTGACGAAGTTTCCATCCATAAGCAAGAGTTGAGCTAAGAATCAAGTGGATTGTAGTTGGTTTGGACATGAGGCTAAATGTCTCAGAGTAATCTAACCCTGGACATTGATGATATCCTTTGGTGACAAGTCGGGCTTTATACTTAGCAATTGTTCCATCCATATTTTTTTTATACGAAAAATCCAATGACAGCCAACGCGATTCTGATTTTCTCGTGGTACAAGATCCCAAGTGTCATTGTGTAGAAGTACATCAAACTCATCTGACATAGCAGCATGACATTTCTCATCTTTCATTACTTTGAATAAATTCGTAAGTTCAAGAGTGGAAGGAATTGGATGAGAAGTGACGTGATTCATAAATTTTGAATTGAAATATTTTGAGTTTTGTGTGCGAGTATGTGAAGGCCGAAGATTATAAGGACGTGGTTGAGGAGAAGAGTAAGAAGAGGAAGGGGAATGTGGAGATGAGTTTACTGTTGTGGTAGTCGTTGTTGAGTTGGAAGAGGATGAAGTAACGTCATTAGTTGGATTTGGAGGTGGATTATGTATGGGAGTCTTTAGGAATGGGAATCATAGTAGTTGGATTCAGATGAAGAGAAGTAGATAGAGATGAAAAAGTATTACTTACAGGGATGTCTACACATAGAGATTCCAATGCTGGCAAGGAGTCTTTTTTATGGCTATTACTATCCTGCATGGGAAAAATATGTTCAATAAATCTGACATGACGTGAGATGTAAGTCTTTTTGGAAATGGGATCAAAACAGATGTAGGCAGATTGACTTGTGGAGTAACCAAGAAAAATACATGGTGCGGATCGTGTTTGAAGTTTGGAAGTATTGTAAAGTCGCAGCCAAGGGTAGCATAAACATCCGAAGATTTTGAGGTGAGAATAAAATGGATTGCGATGAAATAACTTTTGAAAGGGTGACTCAAACTTAAGGACTGAAGTTGGGAGGCGATTGATCAAGTAAACAGCTGTTTGA
The DNA here is from genome assembly GCF_019578655.1 of Ricinus communis. Taxonomy (NCBI): domain Eukaryota; kingdom Viridiplantae; phylum Streptophyta; class Magnoliopsida; order Malpighiales; family Euphorbiaceae; genus Ricinus; species Ricinus communis. Next base: position 21,628,867 of record NC_063260.1, on the reverse strand, counting down.
ATAGCATATGACTAGTATGAAATAGGAAGGGATGCAGTATGAAGAAGAGCTAGACCTGTTTCGACAATGTGACAATGACGTCTTTCTAATGTTCCATTATGTTCAGGTGTGTATGGAGGCGTTTTGAAATGCGAGACACCATGAGAGTTTAAAATGGGTGCGAGAGAAAGATATTCTCCACCATTATCTGTGTAAGTAGAGATAATTGAATGTTGAAAAAAAAAATTCCACCAGTAACTTGAATTGAGGAAACAAAATAGCAACATCAGATTTTTTTTTCATTGGATAAAGCCAAATATATTTGCTATAGTGATCAACAAATATTAAATAATACCGAAAACCGTCAATGGATGTATTAGTAGGACCCCAAACATCAGAGCAAATTAATTCTAGAGGTTTAGAGCTGTGAAGAGAGTTTTCAGAAAATGGTAATTTATGACTTTTATTTAAAGCACAAGAAGTACAATGAAATTTGGAGTCTGACAATGAATTGAACTTCAAATCACTAGAATGAAAAATTGAACGAATAATAGGAGGAGCTGGATGGCCTAAGCGTTTGTACCACTCATCAAGTTGAGATTTTATGGTGTGATGAACTTGAGGATTTATTGAACTAGGGATGCAATAAACATCATTAATTTTCTCCCTGCGAAGCATTTTCGCCCCCGTGCGCAAATCCTTGACATGAAAATGAAAGGGAAAAAATTCAAGTGAGACATTATTCGTTTGACAAAATTTAGAAATAGAGATTAAATTATTTTGAATAGATGGTGCACAAAGAATATTATCCAAAGCAAATGTAGTGTTATTATGAGTAATTCTGGTGTTGCCAATATGAGATATCCGCAAACCTGAACCATCACTGATATTGAGTTCATCTGGACCACCGTAATCTGAAAATTGTTGCAGATTATTCACATCTCTAGTAACATGGTGAGATGCGCCAGTGTCGAACAACCATTGTTGAGATGAAGGCCTGTTAAGAGATGTCATGTTGACAGTAGGTTGAGATACTTGATCACGTGGTGTAGAGCGAGTCTGCACATTGTTGTTTCAAAGAAATCGAGCTAGTTTACGACACTCATGAGTTTGATGACCCAGTATCTCACAGTAATTGCAAAAGAATACTGATGAATTTGGAGACTTATTTGAACGAGGTGAATTCCAATTAGAGCAGCTATTGGAGGTGGATGAGTTTTGGTTTCTGTAGTTGGTGTTCCATGTGTGGCGATTGGAGTTTTGGTTGGAGCAAGAGTCCCATGGACGATCTTGATTTGAGTGACGAGTTACATGATTAGCTGTTGCCAGGGTGATGGATGGATCTGTGAGTGTTTTAGGTTTATTTTCTCGTTCAAAAGCCTCCAACTTATCAAACAATTCATCAAAGGTGATTGGATTATCATGCAAGCGGGCTGCAGCAACAACATGAGCAAACTCTGGTCCGACCCCAGCAAGAACATGTATGATTAAGTCTTCTTCATCAATGGGTTTGTCAGCTATGGCAAGAGCATCAAGAGTGGCTCGAAAATCCTGCATATACTCTGTGATTGAGCGAGTGCCTCGTGGGTTGTTGTGAAGTTTTTCTTTGAGAGACACAATGCGAGTGCGGGATTTGTTGGCAAATAGAACACAAAGACGATCCCATGCTTCTTTGGAGGAGGTAACATAAGAGATGTGAGATTGTATGTCTGCTGCATAGCTTCCTAAATTGGCATTTAGAATCAGTTGATCTTGTCTGTACCAGAGTGTAAATTCTGGGTTTTGTATAGTTTTGGTACTGTCTTTTGGGTCAGGAATTGTTGTTGCAGGTTTGGGATTGGTGCCATCAATATAGCCGAGTAAATCATAGCCTATAAGAGCTGAGTGAAGTTGGGTTCTCCAAACATAAAAAATTGAATTGGGATAATTTGGTGGGAAGATGTGAAGGTGCGTTGAAAGATATAATCTGAGTGTCTTGAACTGAAGAGGCTATGGATGGATCGGTTTAGAGAGCTTTGATTAGCTTCTTAGGCTCTGATACCATAAAGCATTAATAGATTTCTAGAAAATTATTCTTAGTACATTGTATTACTGTCAATGGATCTAGTATATCCTTTACAAGGAGGAGATGAGTTTGTTACAACAGAATAATAACAGAAAATATATGATAGCTACTTGAAGATTATATTTACAAAAGATAATAACAGACTAACAAATATATGACTAACTGTTAGTTGACTTGGTAGCTGTTGATGGATTTAGTATATTCTTAATAGTCCTCTGCTTCTGGGTCGTGGTAACCATGACGCATCAATGGTTACTGCTGCTGCTGGGTTGGTTCAACAATGGGTGACGATTTCTAAGGAGGTAATTTGAAAACCAAGCTTTGATACCATATTAGCATTTGAAAGAAAGATGTTGCACAAAATATAAAAGCAAAGTTAACCCTAAAAAAAAAAGAAAAGGTTGTTATAATCTAACACACAAAAAAAAAAAAAAAAAGTCTATACTACCCTTATAATAATTAGAGAATTACAATGTTTAACAAAAACAATCGTCGTTATTTTCATTTGATGGGTCCATGGATTGATCTTGAGCTTTGAATTGATGGCCAATTGGGTTATAAAAATATATCTGATACTTTTCAAGATCAAGAAATGTATGTCAATCAAATTGATCAATATTATAAAATAATTTCAGCTCGTAGCTTTTTGACTAGTTTCTCTGGTATGAACACTTTAAGGTTTCATAGTAGAACAAATTCAGTACATATGTTATAAAATATCCTTTGCTGGTGGTTGCAAAATTTCTGCATCCTGTCAAAATACTAGATAGCCTTAATCCAAAAGCATGAATGATTCATTTAATTAACATGTACAGTCAAGTCCATGTGCTTTAGAACCTCAAATTGATTAAGCTTAATTAAGCCTATCTATTCCCAAGTTGATGTGTATGTTTCACACACACAGCAGAGTTTCTCGAGCAAACTTGAATGAAAGTAAAAGAGTTTTCTTAGTCAGAGACATAAGGGCCCAGCTCCCAAATAAGGTTGTCGAAACCTTGATATCTGTCCATACGCAGATATTAATACAGGGAATGATTTGCTTATTCCAGTGTCTTACAGAAATTTTACAAGCATATAATTTATTATAATAAAATGATATGCGTTGTAAATATAAAAAGAAAAAGCCGTCATAATAAAATGTAAACATACAACTAATTGAGATTCATCATATATAATATAGTCAGCCATTAACTAATCAGCATAAAGTCAAGCCACCGAAGATGTGCTGTTGAATAGTCAAGTAAACTGCAATAATCATTTTTCTAAAGGCATTTCATTAATCTTTGCAATTTAGTTATCATCTCTTCATTTAGTTAATGCCAAGTACACGTTTGCTTGGAGGAATCTGTGAAGGATAAAACATATCTTGCAAGCTTTAGGCATATTTTTTTATTGCAAACATGTTCTTCAAACATGCATTCGTGGTATTAGTTCTAGCTCTGAGTTACTTGGGGACACAAAGATTTGCTGCTGCTGTACTGCCTCAGGATGAGGGTATGATCAATAGTTTATCCCTTTATTCATTCCTTTTTCTTTTGATATTAGATGATATATTTGATGTTTCAAAAGGTTCTGTGGTGATTTGCTAAGACAACAGAAGAACCGTTTTCTTTTCTATCTTGCATACAGTTATCCTATATGTCTTTGCTGATTATTGCAGGGTCTAGCGAATTTTAATGAGAAGTAAAAGTTGGAGATTGGTAATATTACATGATTAAGGAAAAAAATAGAAAAAGGACGACATACTTGAGCTGAATTAATTTTGTTCAGAAATTCTATCAAGACATTGATGAAACATGGGCAACTATAAAAGACCATCTTACTTGTGTTTATGATATCTGATTCAATAGGTTAGCTGATTGTTATATATACTTATTACTGTGGTAGAACTTCTGGAAGAGTTGATATGAGTTCAGATTTCAAAAAAGAAAGGTATTAGGTAAGTAGACCCCTAATACGAACTTGGTTCTTAGAGAGAAGAAGAAGAATATGCTGGTAGATAAAATTGTACCTTTAAGCTAATTTGGTTTTAAACTCTTACCGTGCTACAATTGTTTGTTGGTGAATATCATCCAGTGGATGCTCTAAATTTAATTACCAGAAAAATGGGAGCTTCTGGCTGGAATTTCAATGCTGATGCTTGTCAGGACAATGTCATACCAATTCAACCAACGGATCCTGAGCGGAACATTTCCTGCAATTGCAACTTTCCAAACAACACTTGCCATATTGTATCCCTGTATGTTCTCAATCTCAAATCAATGGTGACATATTTGAAATCCCTGGAAGAAGACAGCTTTATGCTTGTCGAGAGATCCTAATTTTTGTGATTCATAATGAGATTTTAGATATAGAGATAACAAGATAATATATCTGTTCTAAAATAAACAATATTTTGAAGGTTATTTTACCTTAAATCTAAATATTTACAAGTATTGTCTTTGTATTTAGTTGTTTCCTAGAAGTGCTAGGTTGCGTGGATAGCATAGGTTAGTTGCTTTACCCTTTTGTGCTAAAAGCCTATCTTTGGTATGATCTTCAGGAAAATCAAGCGTTTTAGTCTTCCGGGAGAGCTTCCACCTGAATTGGTCCAACTTTCTTTTCTTGAGCATATGTGAGAATCTGCATTCTCCGTAAAAATTGTGTGTATTTGTATGATATTTATTGTTTTTACAAATAAAACAATTGCGTATGGCAGTCAACTAGTTGTTTAAAGTAATTAAAGGGAACTTCATACCCAGAACTAGCTTGAACATGCTTACTTTCTCTTGTATTTAGTTTCAAATGCTATATTATCAGATAGCATATGTATAGTGTTTTAAATTCATCATTTGTTGGCTTGCAGTGATTTTGCTTACAATTACCTGAATGGTTCTATACCACGTGAATGGGCTTCAATACCACTAAAATTTATGTAAGCTACAGTACTCTCTTTATTTTTCATCATTTTCAGGATAACTTGTGGCATCTTATTTAACTGACAAAGCACATTTGCTGCAGCTCTGTTCTCGCAAACCGGTTATCAGGAAATATACCAACCTATTTGGAGAACTTTACAAATCTTACTTCCTTGTAAGTTGTAAATTTCAGTGCACGTGTATTGGCTTAGAGCACCGTATGATAATTCATTACAGTATTGCTCATCATATTTTTGTTGATATAAAACTGTACAACGTTTAGATTAATCTTTTTTTTTTTTTTTTTGAGAATAACGTTTAGATTAATCTACTCCATTGGTAATTTCAGTCTATTGATGTATCTTACCAGAGACCTTGAGTTAAATCAATTTTCTGGAAATGTTCCTCGCGAGCTTGGGAAGTTAGTTAACTTAAGAATTTTGTAAGAGATTTCATGGATACTCATGCCTAATTTGCTCTTTTACCCATTTAAAATTCTCCCTCTGTTGAGTTTATTTGTAGGAGCTAATTATTTTGTTATTACAGGAAGCTATCTTCCAATAAATTAAGTGGAAATTTACCTGTGGAACTTGCTGAACTGAGAAACTTGACTGATTTGTAAGCCTATTTCAGAGTGAAATTATTACTAATCTATACACAGATTTTCACAATGTGTAACATGTAAATTCACCTTATCGCACAATGCAGTCGCATAAATGACAACAATTTCACCGGCAGCATTCCGGATTCTATACAAAACTGGAGGCAACTCGGTAGACTGTGAGAACTTCCTCTTTCGAAATTCTATTCTGTTTCCAGATCTGAAACTGTAGAAAGAAAAAAAGAATAACTTATACTAAGCCTCTTGAACTATCTTGGTTTATTCTGATTAACCAATTTAACACAGAGAAATGCAAGGTAGTGGACTGGAAGGACCCATTCCATCATCCGTTTCTATTTTGGAGAAATTAACGGACCTGTGAGTGAAAATCTTGATTGTTCTCATTGTCTGTAGTCACAGTAAATTATAAAAAATCCACTATTAATTGTTATTACGGGAACTTCTCATAGAGCTTTGTTCTTTTGAAAATTAAAGTACTACTTCTATCTCCAGGAGGATTAGCGACATAAATGTGACAAATCAGGCTTTTCCTGATCTGATCAACATAACAGGCCTCAGCCGTTTGTATGTCTACTCATTATTCTCTGCAGTGTTAATGAATTCATAAGGTCATTTGCCATCTGACCGCAATTTCTGACATAGGCGTTATGGGAGTTTCAGGATTTTGAGGAACTGCAAAATATCAGGAAATATTCCTTCATACATCTGGACAATGAGTAGACTCCGAGTTTTGTAAGTAATTGGATGAAACAAGTTTCATTATCTTTGGGATAACTAAACACTTAAAATTCTAAGCTGCTAGGCATTATGCATGACGACAATGCAACAACAACTTAACAATAGCCGTTTTAATTGCTTGCCTGTGTAAGCAGTCAAAATGCTGGTCGAACCATAAACTGGGATGCTCTAAACATCTAAACATGTGTAATGAAAGGAGCTGATTTCTGCATGCCGTTATTTTAAGTGAATCATAAAGGAAATATAAATAAAAGATGCAATATATGAAAAAGCATACAGGCTTCAGAGTTTCAGCAAGGCATGTCGAGGAAGCACTGGGCCTTGCATTTATCATCTTTATTATTCTTGACAGGGATCTCAGTTTTAACAACTTACATGGGGAACTTCCCAATGCCATAACTACAGAGACAAACAGATTGTTATACATGTAAGTAAAGATACCTGAGTTCTATGTCTACAATGTATAAACTCGCGATTTGCAAGGTACTAACTGTTTGATGTTGCTTTTATCAGCTTCTTAAATGGAAATTTTCTCAGTGGAGTTATACCATTCTTTTCATCAGGACTAAATATGTATGTCCCTTGTATCTTATTTCTGGTAACAATTAACATATGTCCTAAGATGTACAATATTATTGCTGATATCTGTAAAGTCTCTAGGTTGTTTCTTTCATTATTCATGGGGCCTGATCAGCCCATAGATTTTATGTCAAATTATTCAGTATGATGTTTGATAAGGTCTTAAAGGTATCCGCATATTGATTTTATTGAACCTTTAGATTCCACAAACTCGTTTTGATGGTCATAAGTGTTTGTATGAAAGAATTCTTAGCAAAAATAAAATTGCACAAAGTTAAAATCCAAACACTGTAGAAAAACAAAAATATGCTGCATGTCCAAATAGCATGGTTGTGCATTTTACTTTCCAAAGACCTTTTTGGATAGAAGCCTCAAGTTTTGACGGGGCCCAAGAAACGGGGTTGGACAGGCGTATCAAAGCTTGTGGCAAGTCAAAATTATCAACAATCCAAACCATAATTGAATATTGAATTCTAAGCTATTCAACCCTGTTTCTCTTTGTTTATAAAGCTTCCTTGTAAACAATCAATTTGATACTGAATAAACAAAACATATCCAATCGTAATCTAGACACATTTTGTTTATCAAAATTCTATAAAAAATTTATGTTTATTTTTAAAGATTCAATGTTCAATCGTAGTTTGGATTGTTGAGAATTTATTGTACTTCTTCTAAGTATTAGGGTAATTGAGAGAGTTTAGAAAGAGTGAGAAGGCTTTTTTTTCTTCACTAAGATTGTAATCTTAAGGTTTGTGTGTAAAAGGAACAGTGTGAATCATAGGGAAAACAATTGGGTTAGTCCTTAAACTCGAAAAAAGGATCAAGTTTGTTTGTAATCTATCAATTGATAATGAAATTCCCAAGTGAGACTGAAAGAGTGGATGTAGGCAAGGTTAGTTCTGAACCATTGCAACATCTTGTGTGTCTCTTTTCTCATTTTCTTTCAATTCGATTCGATTTTTACTCTCATTATTTTTTAAATCACTAAATCACCCCTTCTTCATATGTATGAATGTACAGTTTCTATTTTACTAAGATTATTTGAAAGTAAATTGCTTACCAGATTGAGCAGCATCTGTCTAATCTATCCACCCACACGAGGCAGGGAGTCTAATGTCTGGCTCCATTCCATTTTTGCATTTGTAGCACATTTGAATATTAGAAAGTTTCATTTACTAAACCATCCTTCCCATTGTTTCTGTTGACAACGATTGATTACTAAAGTGAGAGATGATGGATTGTAGTGTCATAATTTTACTGAAGCTTCTATCTTATTCTGCAAACAATAGCCTAAGAACACCCAAAGATTATTTTTTTTAAAAGGCGTATGATCATTTTACGCCAGAACCACAGGATTACTGACAAAACGTTCTGTTTTGTTCCTGCAACCAGAGATCTTTCCTACAATAATTTCACAAGGCAAGATCAGCCTGCTTGTCGACAAACGTGAGTACTATATCTACTTTTGTACATTTTCTTGTTCTTCAACACATCCGGCGCTTCCAAATTACCGAACAAGCTTTTTTTGCCTTATTTCGACAGGGATATACGTCTAAACTTGTTCCGGAGTTCTTCAATGGGAAATGACATGTTAGTTTATTTTCTTGTGCTTTTATAATTAAAACTTAAGTTAGAAACTACTGGAACTCAAGATTTTCTTGTAATGCTCTAAAATATAGTCTTGTGTAGCATTTCATTGCACTAATCTTTTCTGTGCTTGTATCAACTAGAGGAGGAGCATGTGCGAAGAGTTTCGATTGTGATCGACGTAAGTAAATTACATCCAATTTGTTCAGTTCAAAAATCGGGCTTAGCAGACTCATTATTACAGCTCACTGTTATGACATAAAATAATATCCTGAAACATTGAACTCTATTATAGAGTATTCTAGTCTTATTCTTTTCAGATATGGTGATACTATATTATCTCTAAATTGTGCATAACTTGTAGAGTCACAGCTCACTGTTATGGAAAAAAAAATAACCTGCAAGTTTGAACTTCAATATATTTTTCTAGTCTTCTTCACTTGTAAATTTAGTGATACAATATTATGATGAAATCATGTGCTAAAAGTTATAACTGATCCATATTTGATTACTGAAAAGTAGGTAGGAAGATCGCATAGAGTTTAAATTTTTGACTGCTGAGGGGAGCGAGATGTCTTTATTAAGCATAACCTAAGTGTTTCAAAAAGGGCTGCTGCAGAATATAGAAGACAGAGTTTTCTAAAAGAAGAAAGGAAAAGAATTAGCTTAATATAGTATAATTATGCTAAAATAAGTTTTCACTTCAAGGCACTATTATGAATGAAGTTCTTATGGTTCCAATGCATGGCTGGTTAGCCTTTTGGTTGAAATTGTCTTAGTGGATTCTCATTACATCCTTCTCAAGTTGTCCTTTAATATGACCATATGTTGGCAGATTGGCACTCTTTATACATTAATTGCGGTGGAGAAAATATGGAAGTAAATGGCAACACATATGAAGGAGATGGAGATGTTGGTGGTGGTGCCTCAACTTTTTATCCAAGTAATAATGGCTGGGGATTTAGCAGCACTGGAGATTTCATGGATGATGATGATTTTCTAAATGAAGCTTATATAGCAGAATCACCATCATCACTAATCAGCAATGGATTGTACCGTACAGCACGCATTGCTCCTCTTTCACTTACCTATTATCGTCAGTGTTTAATTGATGGCAATTACACTGTAAGCCTACACTTTGCGGAAATCCAGTTCACAAATGACAGCACGTATAACAGCCTTGGGAGGCGCCTGTTCAATATATATATTCAGGTAACTCCATGGTTAACTATAGAAGATTTTCATACTGGATTGTTGGTACTCTTTTGGTATAATAGATGCTAAGTATGCATCTATGTTGTGCGATGAAATTTCTAGATGGAGAGAAATACTTGCATTTCAGGCTTTGACTTTCAATCTCTTAAAGAATTATAAGCTTAATTCTTGGTCTTTTCATTTGGTTGTGCATTGTTTTCTTTTAACAGAGTATCATTTGAGTGTCATTAGCTTGATTAGAGAGCTCTGTTGTTTTTCTTTGTTTCTTAAAGCTGCATTTCCTTGTATTCTCTTTTCCTCATGTAAAAGTTCTTTTGTATAAAAAGAAATATAACCAGTCATACTTTCCGATATGTAGATGCTAGCATATTAGGTTGAATTGTGTCAATTTCCTTTACAGACTTATATTGGTGGGTAAGTTTTTGCGAAAGTTAAAATAGCGGCCTTCAGATCATGTTCTGCAGTGGACTTCTTGGATTGACAATCTGATTGCGATTGCCCATTTTGTGTCACGTGTCACTACAAAACTGGATTTAGTTTGCTGCGAGTTCATGGCTTGGTTGCAATTTATTACTTGTTATGAACTTATTGAAAATTATAATGCTAATGGTGCAGAACGATATGGTGGAGCAGAATTTCAATATAGCAGATGAAGCTAATGGGGTTGCTACGCTAATCACAAAAATGTATAATGCAACAGTAACAAATAACATCTTGGAGATCCGCTTGAGTTGGGCTGGCAAAGGGACTACAAGAATCCCGGATAATGGAGTCTATGGTCCCCTTATATCAGCTATTTCGATAGATCCTCGTAAGCCATCCTTCTTACTTTTGCAGAAGTTCCTTCCATTAACATTTTGTCAATAACTATAGATGGTCGCATCCTACAAAAACTTTTAAATTTGCCAAATCTTATACAAGCATTTTTAGATGCACGAGAAACCAATACTGCTGATTGATTTGAGTTGGAAAGATGAGGTGTTTCTTATTGGAACTCTGTGTGAATTGATCAGAATTAACATATTCATTATTAGGATTTCAGGTCCATGTCTAGATACCACAATGTCATTAGAAATTCTTTCTTTGTTTTTTGTTCTTTGAATTCTGATTGCATAATTGCTTTGTTGATTCTTTGGACAGACTTTAAACCTCCTTCCGGAGGGGGAAATACAAAAATTGCACCAATTATTGTTGGAGTACTAGGATCATGTCTCATTATCTTAGCTTTGGGTTTGATTGTGTGGAAACGCTATTTCCGAGCAAAGAATGGGAGACAAAAAGGTTTGGACTGTTTTTGGTTGATAGTTCATGCTTCATATCATTATACAATGAAATGGTTTATAAACCGCTTTGAACTCAATTCTTGGAGATCATTACCTTTAGCACTCGTGATAAAGTTTCTCTTCTTGACAGATTTTGAAGGACTAGAAATTCAAACAGTCTCTTTTACCCTAAAGCAAATTAAAACTGCCACTAATAATTTTGCTCCTGCAAACAAAATTGGAGAAGGTGGCTTTGGACCAGTTTACAAGGTATTCTTGCTATAACATTGCTGTTATTTGGCCACCAGAATGCAAATCTTCTGTGAATGATTCTAATAAAGATGATATTTTCATTGCTGACATGCAGGGTTTATTAGCTGATAACACTGTAATCGCTGTGAAGCAGTTGTCATCTAAATCAAATCAAGGAAATCGTGAATTTTTGAATGAAATAGGCGTGATTTCGTGTATGCAGCACCCAAATCTTGTGAAACTTCATGGTTGCTGTATTGAAGGAAATCAGCTGTTGCTAGTATATGAATACATGGAAAATAACAGCCTTGCTCATACTTTGCTTGGTAAATTAAAATCCTTTTTTATGTCCAGAAAAAAGATTTACATAGACATATTACATCTATTTTGAAAACTTTATACTTCATTCACTTCTCTTAGGCCCGGAAGACCGCTGTCTGAAATTGGACTGGCAAACAAGGCAGAGGATCTGTGTTGGTATAGCTAAAGGTTTAGCATATCTGCATGAAGAGTCAACACTCAAAATTGTTCATAGAGACATCAAAGCTACCAATGTTCTTCTTGATAAGCATCTAAATCCTAAGATATCTGACTTCGGGTTGGCTAAACTTGATTCAGAGGAAAAAACTCACATCAGCACCAGGGTTGCGGGAACTATGTATGTCATCTTTTTTCTAATATTTCATGCAGAGAAAATAAGGAAAAGGTTATTAATTTGTAATTGGCTTTTGTGTTTCATACAGAGGATATATGGCTCCAGAATATGCACTATGGGGTTACTTGACCTACAAAGCAGATATTTACAGTTTTGGAATTGTGGCACTGGAAATTGTTAGTGGGAAGCATAATATGAGTCGCGGTCCAGAGAGCAACTTTGGTTGCCTTTTAGATTGGGTAATCGACACTGTTTAATCTATTCTAGTTTCTTTTGTTGCTCCTAGTTTCATTCATTCCTATGATTGCACCTTTTATATTCCATGAATAGTAAATGTAATATTCTTTACATTGCAGGCCTGCCACTTGCAACAAGGTGGAAAGCTAATGGAGCTAGTGGATGAGAAACTTGGATCTGAATTCAAGAAGGTAGAAGCAGAAAGGATGATTAAAGTAGCTCTCTTATGTACTAATGGTTCAGCTTCACTGAGGCCAATTATGTCTGAAGTGGTAAGTATGCTAGAAGGAACTAAAACTATACCAGATGTGATCCCTGAAGAAAGCAGTTATAATGAAGATTTAAGGTTTAAAGCCATAAGAGAGCATCATAAAGAAATAAGAAGTCAGAGTTTAAGAAGTCAGAATCATACATCAACATCATCAGGCTGGTCTAGGCTTGATTCTTCATCTGCTACTACACATGATTTGTATGAAATCAAGTCAGAGCTGTATGCAAATGCTAAGGCAAAGGGAGACCAAGACAAACAGATGGATAGCCAGGTTTCAACTTCATTCCACATGACAGCTTCTTTGTCAATACCTGCCAATGATCTTCATGATTACAATTTAAATTCCTAGTGATGTAGGTTTCTTTCATGCACATTGGCCATTTAGGTTTTTCCGCATGCTGAGCTTGTACTTAGGAAAAAGAGTAAAAAACTATTAATTGCCGTTTAGTATTAAACTTTTGACAATATAAACTTTTAATTTGTATGTAATACCAAAAACTGATGACTAGGTTCTGATAGCATATAGGAATTCCATGAGCTAGAGAGAGTATTGGATTAATAAATTCACAACTGTGACTATATAAGTAGGGTCGGAACCTCACCTTATATATATTTTATTTTATATTCTTATACTTCTCTCATGTAATATTATATTCTCCAATACCTAAGATATATAGTTGCAGTACATTCTTTTGGTGTTCGATCTTTAATATTTATTCTTAGAATATTTTTTCATGTAGATTTTCGTGTCTAATTATTAGTAGCATCATTAGTTTCTATGAGCAGCAAAAAGATTTCACACCCCAGCATTTGAAAATTAATACAGGGAAGAGAGTCTATCATATTTCCTTCACTGGGTTGCTTTCCATCCCTTATATACTTACTAGTTCTACTTTGGATCTTATTCTGTGTCCTTTGTAAATTTCTGCATTTCCATATATTAGGTTGACATTCTAGAATTACAAATTTCCAATAATAAGACCAGTATATTCCCTCATATGTGAAATTCTAATTTATCTATTAACCAAGCTACATATAGGAGTTATATACCACTTTCCACTCCATTTTTTCCTTTTCTTCTGTCTTGGTGCCTCCACAAATAGAGTAGTTAATGAACATCACAAACACTAAATAAAAATTGTGTTGACATGCAAACAAACTTCTAGTGAAGTATTCTTTTCTATATATATTGTTTCACTATGACGACAAGGATTAGGCCCGGGGGGTTGTTCACAGACGAAAAGTTGAACAAGGCAGTCATTTTTTATAGCAATCTGTGTAGAATTTTGCAGTTTACTTATGTTTTATGAGTCCAATAAATTTATAGTAAATCAGATTCTGTAGGTGAAATATAATGTTTGCTTAACAGAAGAAGAGTCCCTGCAAGAAACGATCTTGTGAGCCAGAGGGGTTTCAAAGATGTGTTAACCAAAACTGCGTTCTTTATATTAGTTCTGGTCTTAAGCTGCTTGGTGACACAAACATTTGCTGCCTCAGGATGAGGGTATGATGAATATTCTCTAAGCCTTATTGTCGATTATAGGTGTAGACTTAGAGTTGTAAGAGTGCAAGATTAGCTTGCTTATCCAAAGCAAAAACAACAATGAAAGAAAGTTTTGAAACAAATTACAAGACCAAATAACATGAAAAGTCCCAAGCTATGAGCTCAATATGCAGGTGACAGATATGATCGTCAACTTGATCTGTAATTTTGATTCTGAAACGTTACTTTGCTACTATTGTTTGTTGATAAATTATATCTAGTTGATGCTCTAAACCAGATTGCCAAAAGAATGGGAGCTACTGGTTGGAAGTTTGATGCTAATTTTTTGTGGAGATCAAATTCGACCGGTTGAAGAGAGATCCTGAGAGGAACATTACTTGCAATTGCGGATTTGAGAACAACACCTGCCATGCTACAGCCTTTTATGTTTCTCTCTTATCTTTAAAATGTATCGTCAGTCCATGAGCAACCATAGAACAAGTATGCTTAATATAGCATGATTGAATATATTGATTTGCGACTTAGCTCCAAATGTTACTCGAAATTCAGGGTTTGATTTGAATTTTCAAGGGAAATAAAGCGTTTTAGCCTTCCAGGAGAACTCCCATCTGAACTCATTCAGTTGCCTTACCAGATCATGTGGGTATATGTTCCACTGGTTTTGTGTTTGAGCAATTTTTGTTTTCCCCATATTGCCATCAAGAAACGGGAAAATGCCTTCTAGGAAGGGATTCAGTACTATAGTTCAATCCAGAATTCTTCTGCTTCTGCCAATTATAAAAATGAAATAAAGGAAGAGTCCTGCAAGAGATTCAAAGCCTGGAGAGAACATTACAAGCAGATGGGCAGCACCAGCACCAGCCCCAGGATGGTTTCAACTTCAGTAGCATAAAAGGCATTAGAATCCGCCCCATGATGTTCGTGATCATTGATATCAGTACAAGTTCATGATAGTGTTGATCTCATTAGTCATTACACATTTTCATCCTAAGAATTGTCAATGTGCCAATAAGGGACCAAATGTCGGTGAAGTACAACAGTTGGAGGAGATGAGAGGCAGGTGCTGGAAATTCAGCTATGTAACAGTAGAATAAATTTCCTGAGGCAAAATGTTGTAAGCTTTCTTGGGTCAAAGCTATTGAATGGTAAAGGGGAGTATTTAATTCCTGGATTTCGATTGACAAGACAATTGCACCTGCCCCCCTGCTCCACTCATACAGAATTCCACATCCAAATAAAAGATCCTAACCACAACGAAATCTGAATTGAATTTACGTCTTATCAACATTTCTCACTAATATTTCTTATTATGCTATTTTTGTGATTCATACAATTAATTTTAACTATTTTATATTCAATACTAATAAATAACTAATGCTATTTTAGTCTTTTTAAGAAAAGTGAACAACTTTTAAATAAAAAACTTTTTTTAATTAATTTGTAAGAAAAAACTGTTTTTTAATTATTTAAATTATAAAACAAATTATTTTTAACTGAAAAATAATTAAACATTGATGTATAAATTCTTGAAGGGGTATATATGACTCGTTTCTGTGCTGAAATTGGAGGTGCACATCAAATGTATAGGATTCCACCAAAAAGAATCAAATATTATAAATGTAGAGAAAAGAAAGTTCCTTTCCGGGGCCAAATCTAAAAGACCATCAAATTATTGTTCTTTTTGAACGAAGAAGCAGCCAAAAAGCCTAACATTCACAGCTTGAAAGTTAATAATCTTAAACCATGTTGATAAGGCTTAAAAATCTACCATTCAAATTGCTCTGCTAAACTTGCCATGTCTACAGTTCATGTAATTAATATATTAATCAATAATATTAGGAAAAAGAAAAAGAACTTTAAGATATTTGACTTAATTCTAATATTGTCAATTATATTATTTACTAAATTTTTATTGTATATTATATATATATACACTTAATTTATTACTATTCAAATTTATACTTATAACTCTCTTAAATAAAAATAAAAATAAAGTTAAATTTTTATTATTAAATAAAAATATTTATAATTAATATGTAAATATATATTTTTGACTAGTGACTAATTTCTAAATCCTGCTCTGTCCCACAAGGTAAAACTCCAAGTAATTCAAGTCAAACATGGTGTTTGAAAATTGTATGAACAATCCCAAAAACATCGATTTACATGTCTCAAAAATGAATCTGAATTCCGAAGTGATTGGATGCATTTTACGCCTAAAGCAAGTCAGGCAATTAAGCAAAGCCATTTGACTGGAATGGTCTTACACATATGGGATAAGTATATGGTGTTAGGTAATAAACATTTTAGGATTAGAATGATGTTATACTTGCCAAAATATTTCCTTATATCACTTCTTGCCTTGAGTTGCTTTGGAAGACAAAGAATTGCTGCTGTTACTCTGCCTGAAGATGAGGGTCTGTTTCTTTCTTTCTTTCTTTCTTTTTTTGGTTTGGGGTTTATCAATAATCATATGGGTTCTAAAGTGTTAGTATTGTGTGTGTGTATAGTGGAAGCACTGAATCAGATAACCCAGAAAATGGGAGCCAGTGGGTGGAGTTTCAGTGGTGATGATGCATGTGGAAGTGAAGTGGATCAATCAATAGGCGGCCGGAGAAACATAACATGTAACTGCCAATTCTTGAACAACACTTGCCACATTCTATTACTGTAAGTTTCCAATTACATTCAGCACAACTGAATTCACAATTCCAATGATTGCTTGCATAAACTACACAAACAGCTTGCTCTGATCTTTGCTCTCATTGGTGGTAGGACTTTGATCCCTGTTTTTCCAAAACTAACATTTTTAGTCCTTACACTATATTGATGAAAAGTTTCTGATTTTCTTTTTTTAATGGGATTAAAGTTTTCTACAACATTAAACGTCAGGATTTAAACTACAACTAGGTTAACATTTCATTCATCAAAATTGGTCAAATTTCAAATGTCATGAAAAAAGTATGTGGAGACGTTAACAAACTTTAATGACAAAAGGGTTAATTTTGAACCAGCAGAGACTAAACTTTGACTAAGGCAAACCTAAGAAGTTTGTAATTAACCCTTGTTTTTCATGGGGCCATTGACTTCACAACAAGTACTCGGCTTGAGTTTAGAATGGTACTCTGTATGGTCCAGTAGTCTGAATTCCAGATTTTGCTTTAACTTTGTGCTAAAAAGTTACTTATATGTTTGGCTTGAATTTCAGGGAGATCAAGAACTTCAGTCTTCCAGGAGTACTTCCACCTCAACTCATCCAGCTTCCCAACCTTGAAAGCATGTATGTTAGCGTACTTGTAGATTTCCTAGTTTCTGTGTGCTTCTTGTTTTTAGGAATAAAGTCAATAGACTACCACGATAGTCAAATTTGAAATTCAAATAATTGAGGAAAGTTCCAGGACTGAACTTGTCTTTTATTTCACTGATTTATAAATAACATGGATATGATCATATGAACATATTTTGCTCTTCTGTTATGTTGGATTCTATATTTGTCTGTGGCTTGTTGAGGTGTTTCAAATTCATGTTTTTATGGCATGCAGAGATTTTGCTTACAATTATCTTACTGGTTCCATTCCGCAAGAATGGACTTCGATGCAACTGAAGTTCATGTAAGCTATGATTCAGTTCTTGTTTATCTCCACTTCTGAGTGAAGTGAATTTGCAAATGCATCCTATTGAATTGACTAAACACCATCTGTGCAGCTCGGTTTTGGTAAACCGGTTATCGGGGACTATTCCTACCTATTTGGAGGACTTCACCAGTCTTACATACTTGTAAGTTCTAAAATTTAAATTATGCATAATTGTCTGGACATCGATGATTATATTCTAAATATTGAGAACTGGTTAATGGGGGCAATTTACAGAAAAATAAAAGGAGAAAATGATATTTTGTGAATTGGAGCACATCTGCAATTCTTTCTTCTTAGTCTCTTCCACAGGCATATTTCTCTTTATTGAATTGCAACACATGCTCAATAGCGTATTTCTTACTAGGAACCTTGAAGCTAACCAATTTTCTGGACTGGTCCCTCAGGAGCTGGGAAAGTTGGTTAACTTGAACAGCTTGTAAGGAATTTTATTGACACTTACTTCTTTAATTTCTTTTTCCTCTTAAAGTATTTTTTCAAGAGTCATGATGATTTACCATTTTCAGGATACTATGTTCCAATAATTTGAGCGGCAATTTACCAATGCAACTTGCTGAGCTGAAAAACCTGACTGATTTGTAAGCTTTTTATAATGAAAATGAAATTAGAATATCCAAAAGCTAACATAAAGTGTGAATCATATACAATTCAAAAACATATTGCAGCAGGATAAGTGACAACAACTTCAACGGGAGCATACCTGATTTCATTGGCAGCTGGCGTCAGCTCCAGAGACTGTGAGATCCTGCTCCCTTTAGTGGTTACAAAGGAAACATCATTCTGTTCGGGTTATTGAAAATTTCTATTTGTTTTTGTTTAGAGAACTGCAAGCCAGTGGACTGAGAGGACCCATTCCATCATCAATCTCTCTTTTGGAAAATTTAACCGATTTGTGAGTGTAAAAGAATTGAAGTACATTGTAAATTTATTTTGTGCAATGCCACCTGAAAGATGGTTACCTTAATAGTGCTCAGATCAATTCAAGCTCCTGCTCCCCTTCCTTCCCTCGAACTTTTTCTTGTATAAGCTTTCTTACTGAAATTTTTTATTTATGTAGGAGGATTAGTGACATAAAGGGAGCAACGCAGGCCTTTCCTAATCTGAGTAGCATGACAAATCTTAAACGACTGTACGTTCAGTCCGTATTTTCTGCAATGATCAAGGTTCGATTATTTACTATACGGATATGGTAGGTGACATGATTATTATTGAACTTTCAGAGTCTTGAGGAACTGCAATATTTCTGGAGAAATCCCCCCATACATCTGGGGAATGAATAACCTGCTCACCCTGTAAGTTGCCTACATAATAGTGTTTACGAATTTGTATGTCATTTGTGCTTTTCTTTGGAAAAGCTGCATTACTGAAAAACTAATAACAGAAGTTTCAGACTTCATGTGTCCCCATATAACAACTGAATAGTACTTTTATATTATATGGTTGCAACTTAAACAAAAAATATAGGTGATGGAAGAAACTAAAATGCCACTTGGTATAACATCAAGTTAAAGAATTTTTCAAGACGGAAATATAACAGATTCCTATCTTTGGTTTTGGGCAGGGATCTCAGCTATAATAACTTGAGAGGGAAGCCTCCCAACTCAATTGATAATAAACACCTGTTATTTCTGTAAGTTACACAACCAAAATTCTAGATTTTATATAGTATGGAACTTCCTTACGCCTAGCTCACTGATTGGATGTGTCTTCGGACAGGTTTCTAAGTCACAATCTGCTCAATGGAGACATTCCACTCTTCAGGAAAGAAACGGATGTGTACGTTTCTTGCAACTTAGATGCTTAATTTTTTTTTTTGTTCTTTTTGTTTGAGGAATATAAATACGTCTACCTTAATATTCTATCATCTTTCCACCCTTATTTTTCTTTCTTTTATTTGTTTTCCATTGCAGGGATCTTTCCTATAATAATTTCACAAGACAGAGCCCTGCAAACCCTGCTTGTCAGCAGACAAGGTCAATCTCTATTTTCTGTAATTGAAAATAGGTACATGTCTCTATGCACCTTTTGAGGATCAACATTTTCTATGATTTTTTTCCTTCTGTTATTCTACCAGAGGGATGAATCTAAACTTGTACCGAAGTTCTTCCATGAGAAATGACCTGTGAGTTGCTTTATTTTATTATCAACTTTTTCTTGCTCCTATTAGTTCTATTAGGAACTACATTAATATGATGCTCTACTCAACTGAATCAATCATTCTTTTCATGATGGTAATTTGTTAATCTGTTCTTTTCTTGACTTAAATTAGAGGTGGGGCATGCATGGAGGATTTCATATGTAATGAATGTAAGTATTTTATTTGTAAATCTGTGTATCTCACAAGTTCCTCTCTAAATTATGCTTTAACATCTCTTGGAAGATTGGCATTCTGTATACATAAATTGCGGTGGAAGTAATGAAATGGTAAATAGAAATACATATGAAGGAGATGGAGAAGATAGTGGCGGTGCTGCACGATTTTATCAACACAGAAACAACTGGGGATTTAGTAGCACTGGGGATTTTATGGGTGACAGTGATGATCGGAACTTAGCCTCCAACATTATAATTTCATCATCATCAAACCTTAGTGGATTGTACAGGACAGCTCGGCTGTCTCCTCTTTCTCTTACTTATTATCGATATTGTTTAGTGAATGGAAGTTATAATATCACCCTATACTTTGCTGAGATCCTATTCACAAATGAAAAACATTATAACAGCCTTGGGAGGCGCATCTTTGACATCTATATTCAGGTAAGGTCATCAGTAACATGTTTTTAGGCATATGATATGACACACTAGCTTGCTCAGGGTTCTACACAAGTCCTTTTTCCTTAAAATGGTTTTTCTTAACTGTATATTGCAGGATATTCTAGTGGAGAAGGATTTCAATATAAAAACTAACGCCTCAGGTGTTCTTACTCCAACCAAAATTACATATGCTGTTAATGTTTCAAAAAGTATCTTGGAAATCCGCTTCTATTGGGCTGGCAAAGGTACCACTAGGATTCCCAGAATTGGTATGTATGGCCCCCTGATATCAGCTATTTCCGCTGTGAACCTCAGTAAGTGATTCTTTCAAATCTGTGGTACTATTAAAATTATCATCAACATTTGTATTCCGATCTTCAAGTGAATCGCGAATGACCGCATTCCATAAGCGTTTGAAAGCATTAGTCTTAAAACGTTTAATGGTTCATTTGGGCAGACTTTAGACCTCGCACTGGAGGCAGGAAAACAAAAGTTGCACCGATTGTCATTGGGGTGATAGTATCATGTTTGATATTCTCAACACTGGGTGTCATTTGGTGGAGACACCATTCGAAAGTGAAGAACAAGAGGCATAAAGGTTTGAGCTATTCCAAATATATCTGATCATACTTTGTTAAAATAGAACCAAATGCTCTCTGTGCTCCTAACAATATGTTCTGCAACAACTCTATTACTTGGCATAATAGAAACTTTTAGCATCTGAGAACATCATCCTTCTTTTTTCTTTTCTTCGTATAACAATATGATTAAAACAGAGGTATGCATAATTAAGGATGTTGTCTAAATCTTGGATAGTTGTGCGTCGCAAATTTTTAACTCATGCTTCTTTGTGTTCCTCTGGGTAGACCTTGAAGGACTAGAAATCCAAATTGCTTCTTTTACCTTAAAGCAAATTAAAGACGCCACTGACAATTTTGATTCTTCAAACAAAATTGGAGAAGGAGGATTTGGACCTGTTTACAAGGTATTTGCAGTTTCCTAAGTTCATTATTCATCCTATACGACCATAATTACCCTTAAAACATTTTACTTAATTAGTTAGCACTTTTGACTGTTATGCAGGGCTCCTTGGCTGATGGTACTGGGATTGCTGTTAAGCAGCTGTCATCTAAATCAAGTCAGGGAAATCGTGAGTTTTTGAATGAAATAGGCATGATTTCATGTTTACAGCATCCAAATCTTGTTAAGCTTCATGGTTGTTGTATAGAAGAAGATCAACTATTGTTAGTGTATGAATATATGGAAAACAACAGCCTTGCTCGTGCTTTATTCGGTAAGTCAAATCTTGTATCATATACAATGAAATGTAGTTTTAAGTTAAAAAATTGTAGATTACTAATATCATTTTTTCTTTGAATAATTTCATAGGCGCAGCAGACAAACAATTGAAATTGGACTGGCAAACAAGGCACAAGATCTGTGTTGGGGTAGCTAGAGGTTTAGCTTTTCTGCATGAAGAATCAAGCCTCAGAATTGTTCACAGAGACATCAAAGGCACCAATATTCTCCTGGATAAGAATTTAAACCCAAAAATATCTGACTTTGGGTTGGCTAAACTGGATGAAAAAGACAAAACCCACATCAGCACCAGAATTGCTGGAACCATGTAAGCCATTCTTTTTTCTTGCAGAGAGCGTTCAACGCATATTGTCATGCTGTATTAGTTAAAGTGTCTAATCTTTGGGTTTAACATTTACTATCACATGGTTTCTTTTTTATATATACATACAGAGGATACATAGCACCAGAATATGCATTATGGGGATATTTGACCTACAAAGCAGATGTTTACAGTTTTGGCATTGTGGCATTGGAAATCGTTAGTGGGAGGAATAATATGAATCGCGGACCAGAGTCCAAGTTTACTTGTCTTCTAGATTGGGTAATCTACAAATTCTACTTATACATCAAACAAAGATTTCTTAAAAACTGATCAAGCACACATATCCTTTCCATTGCAGGCCTGCCAATTGCAGAAATGTGGGAACCTAATGGAGCTAGTGGATGAGAAGTTGGGATCAGAGTTTAATAAGGCAGAAGCAGAAAGGATGATCAAAGTGGCTCTCTTATGCACAAATGATACACCCTCTGTAAGACCAACAATGTCTGAAGTGGTGGGTATGCTAGAAGGAACTAGGTTCGTACCTGATGTGATCGCCAATGAGAGTAACAATACTGAAGATTTGAGGTTTAAAATCATAAGAGATCATCTTAAATCAATGACAAGTGACAGCTCTGGAATAAGTGAGGACCATGACTCAAAATCAATCGTGTGCAGGCGTGGTTCTTCCTGTGTTTGTACCAGTACTGATCTATAAAAAGCAGCAAGTCATGTATGTATATATATATATTCTTGTAATCTCTCAATCATCATTCAAGGGGTCAGAATTTTCTCTTCAAGTTTCTCCAACCCCATTGTAATACAAGGTATTCCACGCCAGCTACAAAATTATGTACTGTGATGAAAGATTTAATGCTCGTGTATGAACATGATTTACAATGATCACAGAAAAGCTCATAAATTAAAATTGTTGATATGATAATTGCTTACTTTGGATGACTAATTCTGTGGCAAGAGTCGAGTCCAAATATTAGCTTAAATCCAAGTAAGAAATTAAATTCGAGCGCTGAAATGGATTGAAAAGAATAAAATTAAAAGGTCTAAAATTGTGAAAGAATATCAGTCTCCCTCTTCTTCTAAAACTATTTTACTACTGGCAGTCGTACTGCTTATTATGGCATCCCGTAGGATTCTCGTACACTCCTCAAGTAATCCATGGGCTTTTTGGCCCTTTGTTTTAGAAACCATTGCATAATTTGATGGCAGTCCAAGTCAACATGTGGGGACTAATGCTAACTTGAATTGTAGCAATCATTTTGCTTCCCAACTGAACTATGACTGTCCTGTGGTGTGGGGGATATCATCTTTGAAAATTCAGCAAGAACAAAGCTAAAATGAACTCTGATGGCTTTTGGGTATTATAGTTTCATCATCATGATCATGACTACTTTGATGGGAGACCAAGCTTTTCTTCTTTTCTTACAAGATTTAACACTTATGTCTAAAAGGAAAAAGAAAAGAAAAAAAAAAGAAGAAGAAGAAGAAGGAATATTAGATTGCTGTTCATGAAAGTTGAACATGAAATCTTCCTGCAGTCTACTGACTCTGGACTACAGCATATTCAGTGGATTTAATGGTACCAAGAGGCGTGCTTGTGTTGGAACCAAAAGTGGCCGGGAAATAATATAATAGAGCAAAGTTGGACAAGAAGTCGGTGATTAATGCAATGAGTCATCCCATGCATGCATTTTGATATTGAATCTCATCATGTTTGTTTCTAGAAGAATAATATTAATTTTATGATTACATCACATGTTACATGTATTAACTTTGCATTTCTAATTCTTTTCCAACTTTTCTTTCTCATTTTGCTTGCTTTTAAATCTTTTGAGTTAGGCAGGGCTGCTATTTGAAAAAGTAATATCAATATTTAATTTGATGTTTGATCGTGAAGAATTCATGTTTAGTAATCTTTACTTGTTTGGTTTTTAATTTTCTTTTTTCTTTTTGTGATGCATATATTTGTGAAAATTTAAGTTGTTGATCTTTTATATATATATATATAGTGAGATTCCAATTCTGATGATTAGTCTCTCCCCAAAAGAAGAGAAGGACATTCTGACAAATGTGATACAATACCCTTTCTTTCCATATCCACTTCCTGAGTTATCTCAGCTTGCTACCAAAATTTCTTCAGTTCCTTATGTTCCTATACAAGTCTTGCCTTCAAAGTATGCAAAACCTGTTCTAGTTATAGCTTTCTTTGACACTGGAGTTCAAAGAAGCATGATGAATCCCGAAGTCCTTCCATCTCAATACTGGAAATCTCATATTCAGTTTTTTAGAGCAGCAAATTGTCAAACTTTCAAGACCACCCTGATCACAAAGCAAAAAATTGGGATACAGTTTTTTCCTGATTGCGTGGTATGAACGCACATCATTGGCTCAGATCTCCCAAACAAAGACCTCTTAATAGAGTTTGATGTTTATCATCAAGCTCAAAGGCTCCAAATTCTTCCCAATGGAATAAAGTTCAAGAGGCAATTTCGTCCATACACAGATACCTCTAATCTGTTCACTATAGCAGATACAGAACCACCATTCCTACAATATAAAGAAAAATTCTTTCTTTTTTGTCCAGAATCCCATTCACATTTTCAACACCCTCTTCCCTTGTGGAAAAATCCCCAGTTCTATATCAGCCTCCCTTTCAAGCTCAATGAAGATATCAACCCAACAAAAGCCACCCATCTAGGAATGTCTCCTACAGATCTAGCCCTTGCCAGATCAGAATGCTTGACTCTGCTACAACAGGGCCTCATTGAGCCCACAACCTCACAATGGGTCTGTCAAGCCTTTTATGTAGAAAAAAGATCTGAGAAGTTAAGGGGGAAAAAGAGACTTGTTATTGATTACAAGCCTCTAAATCATTTTTTTGCAAGACAACAAATTTCCTCTCCCTCGAATTTCGAACCTAAAAGTCCACATTCAAAAGGCCCAGTTCTATTCAAAATTTGACCTCAAGGCTGGATTTTGGCAATTGAGTATCCATCTCTCAGAAAGATACAAAACAACCTTTTGTATCCCAAACGCCCAATATCAATGGACAGTCATGCCTTTTAGGCTCAAAACAGCTCCTTCACAGTTTCAAAAAACAATGATAGAAATCTTTGGGCCTATCCTTTACTCCTCCCTTATCTACATTGATGACATTCTCCTATTCTCGGAGACAGCTGAGGAACATCATCAACTCCTGAAACAATCCTTGCTATCATCCAAAAGTATGGAATCATGCTGTCAGAGAAAAAGAGTATTATTGGCTAGCAAGAGATAGAGTTTCTTGGCATGCATTTCAAAGACGGCTAATACACGTACGGTCCACACTTGACAAAAGAGCTTGATTACTTTTCAGATGAGAATCTCTCTGTAAAGCAAATACAACAATTTCTTGGAATACTCAACTATGTCAGGGAAGCCATACCACACCTGTCCAGTTACACATGCCATCTTTCCAAAATGCTTAAAAAGGACCCTCATCCTTGGGGAACAGAACAGACTACAGCTGTCCAGAGACTAAAAGAATTGGCTCACAATCCTCCACCCTTCACCATTCCATCTACAGGAAATCTTATCCTTCAGACGGACGCATCTGATCATGCGTGGGGGGCCATTCTCCTTGAAAATCTCAACAACAAGGAACAACTGTGTGGTTATGCATCAGGACAATTTTCTCCATCAGAAAAGCATTACCACTCAACTTACAAAGAGATCTTGGTAGTCAAATACGGGATAAAAAAGTTTGAGTTTTTCCTGATTGGTCAACGCTTCCTGGTTCGGATGGATAATTCTTCATTTTCAAAAATCCTTGAATCCAACCAAAAGACCTTACCAGAACCTCAATTATTGAGGTTAAAATCATGGTTTAGCATATATGATTTTGAAGTTCAGCATATAAAAGGGACGAGAAATCTCATCCCAGATTTCTTATCCAGACTGTCAAAGCCACAACCAAAACACCAACCTATTGTCCTCCTTACCTCAACAGTTAATCTTCCTATAATCTTCATGGCCTCTTCGTCCTCAAAAAATCCTCTACAACCTCCCTCACCACCAGACCTTCCCACAAATCTCACAACAAGACAGGTCAACGATTTTGCCAAAAATATGTTGTTTCATTATTTGGCAACTATCCAACAAACTTTCTTGCCACCCATCTAATCCAATTTCTTTTATCCAGATTACCCTTGGTGCTTAATTTATCACCTTTCTCCTACCCATCCACAAATTGAAAGTGAATTATGATTTCTATGGTGTCTTTCCACAGTTTGTTATCATGCTATAGAAATACCAGTCATGGATCTCTTATACTTCTTCAATATTGAGACAAATGCAGGAACATATCCATGGAAATACCTCACTTGGTTCAAAACCCCATACCAATGGAAAAAGGATATCCTCAAAATCATTCATGAAAATAAATTGTTCACAGACAATAACTTCAAGGCTTCAGGATATCATGCCATTTATATTCTTCACAGGCCTTACCTTCCGCTCTCAGAAGATACTTATGCAACCCAAAACATCTGTCATTATTGGAGAACGATTGAAATGCCTTTACATCTTGCCCCTCCAACAATAAGAAGGGATTTAAAACTCACTCTACAACTAAGAAATGATTTAGGAAGGACTAATGTTTCTACGCCACTTGTCTGCACTTACAATGGACATCTATGGACTGAGCATTCCATTATTGAACATGCCACTTATCCTATACTACCAACCCCACTAGATGACCCGAATCTAACCACTGAACAAAAGGATGCCATTATGCAAGATTCTTAACCTATGGATGATGATGGTAATGACAGTGGTTTGTGAGCTGGCAATGATAGTGGTTCGTGAGCTGGCCATAAAGACTATCTCCCTCCTCAAATAATTCAAGATGTAAGAAAAAGATGAGATTTCAATTTCATCTTTTTCGTCTTATTAGGTGTATTATTTCCTGCTTTTCTGTATGTGATATGTAAGTGTATTATTAAGACTTATCGTCTTAATATGCATGTGAGATGTCAATATATTATTAGATAGGACTTATCCTTCTGTAAGTGAAAAATCTCATCTTTTCTTCTAAGGAAGACATGTGTCAAAGATAAGATTCTCACCTTATCTTTTCTGTCTTCTTGTATTTAGGCTTCTATATATAAAGAGAAGTCGAGAAGTAATGAAGTAAGCAAGTTTTTCTTTCATCTATGAACATAATATTCCTTTCTCTTCTCATGGCTTTCTAAATTTTTCATCTCTTCTTCTCGATCCATTGGCTATGAGCTATTTGTTTGCACGATCTGTTCTTCTATGATTCAAAAGGGTTAACTCGGCTATAAGAATCCAAAAGAGCAGAAAGACCTCTCATGGCAAGGTGCCTCTATACGGTCTTAGCTTGAGGATTTCTCCTGCCTTGAGTTTACAGCATGAGCATGATAGAATGAACAGCTCTCGGCTCCATTTGGAAATATCTGAATCCTTTTGAGTGTGGCTTTTTTCCTCTGAATTCTTTGTTTCTACTGCGCGGGTATTTTTGGAAATGATGTCCGATCTTCTTTTTGTGATTGGAGCAGACGCAATTTGAAGCCTTGCATTTAATCTTGAGGTGACTTTTGTTACAGGCCTTTTGAACAATTCTTGCCGGTCACATAATCTCTTAATGGAAGAGAGAGTGAATTGCCAGATTTCTCCAAGGGTAATGGAGGTGACTGGTTTCTTTGTTGCGGCGATCATGTTATTGACTTCTGGTTGTATTTCATCTGGTAATGAGATGATGAAAGTATATTTCAATGTATCATCACCGTCATGCCCTCCAATGACATAATATAATTTGGACATAGCAGAATAATGTCTTTTCAGATCCTTGATCTTCAACAAATAACATTTTCGATCAAAGTATTCTTGTTTTTGTTGTCGTATAACGAGATCATAACTTCCAAGGAACTGATTATGGAGGACTGTGACCGCAGCTGATGGAGTTGGTAGCGTCACAAATTGGAGCCTGGTATACTTAGGCTGTGACTGAAACCAATCTCTTAAACTCACTGTGAATCTCGTAACAAATTCAATAAGAACCTTTTTAAGTGTGGCACCATCAAAAGTCATTTGGAGGTCAATCCATGCCAAAAATTCAGAAAGCTTATCCCTCCATTTTGATGGAGGTAAACCATCAAATGTGAACCAAGGTCCCGTGCCAGTTGTCGGTTTTGACCTTGGGTATAAAGCTCTAGTAGGGGCAAAATATGACTGTGCATCCTCTGTGCCATCTTCAAGCTCCACTACTTCTGGACTGGGTTCAGTAGTAGAGGTATTCATGAGAATTTCTGTGATATCAGCCATCTCAGAGGTATTTGAGGAAGAATCAGAATCATAAGAGCTGATGAGTGATTGGTCCGGCAATTTATTTTCCTTAAAAACTGAGGAGGATATATTTTCTTTTGTTGGGTTATTGAGCCTTTTGGGTATATATGTGAGAAGGTACCAAAGGGTTGGTAAAGAGTTCCTTCTTGTTCCAGCTGTGGGAGGAAAGGAAATGAAGAATAGCATGAGAGGGCAATGGCAGAGGATGTAGAAGTTGCTGATGTAAAGGAAGGGATTATAGAAGACTGGTCCTTTCTAAGGTCATGTTCAATTTGATCAATCTGCCTTTTGAGCCTTGTAATTTCTTTTTCCTTCTAGATGAAGGCTGGTGTAATTGGTTGAGGAACTCGAAGCTCTCTATCCAATGCTTGATATTTGGCGGTTAGAGAATAATATAGTTGGAGTACTTTTTGAGAGAAGGTGTCTAACTTCTGATCCAACTTGCGAGCCAAATGAAGAGCCTGATCCAATTTTCCATCTATCTTCTTTAGATAAGAATTCTGAACTATGGAATTTGAGGTCTGCCAATTTAGGACCTCTTCTGGTGGAGTGAGAGGCTTTATGGATCCTGAGGGA
Source organism: Ricinus communis (assembly GCF_019578655.1). Classification (NCBI taxonomy): domain Eukaryota; kingdom Viridiplantae; phylum Streptophyta; class Magnoliopsida; order Malpighiales; family Euphorbiaceae; genus Ricinus; species Ricinus communis. The sequence continues at coordinate 21,600,037 of NC_063260.1, read as the reverse complement.
GTAATCTTTGAGGGGAGGATCTCCGATCTTTTATTTTTGGACTTCCCTAGAGGAGGGAAATCTTCAGGCGGAAACATGAAACAACTTTGGATTGCATGGGGTGGTTGAACTCCTAGTAAATCAGAATGAGTCTCTTCTCTGCAAATAGTAGAAGGCTTTTTTCCAAACACAATTTCCATTTGGGCCAAAAGTACCTTCATTTCGTCAAAGGTGATGTCAATGACAATCTTTCCTTCTTTTGCAAAAAGTTCTAAGGCTTCCTTATACCTAAACCCTAAAGAAAAAACTATGATGCAGTTAACTTTCATACTGTTTTTAAACTATTTTTACCTGTTATATGATAAGAATAGCAATTTCATTGTCTGTTAAAATTTTTTAATAATGTGTAAAGAATCTTTTTACATTAATCCATAAATAAAACATATTCAAATTTTGATTTGATACAAATTTATTTGAGTTTATCAAATTAGACAAATTGGACTCCAACTCTATTTACAAATTCATTTATTAAATGATTAATAGTGCTTGATCTGTTGAGCCTTGCAAGCTAGCTCCTCTATGAGCTCACGAGCTAACTTATTAATAAATTTTGAAATTAATTCATTTAATATAAATTCATAAGTTTACTCCTGAATTAATTTAGTTATTAAGCTCAGAAGGGATTTATAAATCATCTCATTTTGAACCTTATGGACTGGCTCGTTCATAAGCTCAATAATAAGCTGATTGTAACAGTACTAATATTAACTATGATAATATATAATTAGAACCAATTTTTACTTTTCTAAAAATATGTTTGGTTGCTGTACATGTTGATCTACATTCTATATATTGGTTTACTCAAAATTTCAAGGTAGCACTTTCCATTTTACTTATTTTAATATGCTCACTTGATGTTTGCACACAGATTTTTATTTAACATACTATAAACTAACTGAGAAAAATTAATAGACAGATTATAAAAATTTAATTTCTTGTGCATATTACTATAAATTAGGTCTTTTATAAATTCTCTAATTGAAGAACTATAATAATACTTATTTAGTGCTAGTTTTGGTAATTTTGTTAATTAAGTTGCTCCTTTTTAATTCATATCTATATCAAAAATTTGATACTAATTATTATTATGAGTTTATTTTGAATTTGTATAAATTTTAAGTTTGAGTTTAGCTCATTTATAATGTATAATATACATATATATAAAGAATATCAAATTTTTTCACGAGACTTTACGTGGCAGAATCTTATAAAGTCATCTCATGTTAATTTCAATAAAAAAAAAAATACGTGTCACATTTATAAAAATGTTAATTATAAATATTTATAAGAAATTAAACAAGATCTTAAATGCTAATAATAAATATAGCAAAGTTTATGATTTATTTAAAAATAAGACTATCATATATTATTTAAAAATAAGTATAATAATTATTTATAATAAATATATTATAATAATAAAAAATATATGTTTATATTCATATATATATAAATAAATAAATAATTATGATGATACAGTAAAAATATATAAATATTAAATGTGAAGACTTATTTACAAAGCTAAGAAAAATATTTACAAAGCTATTATTTTTTAAAATCTTATAAATTAATTTAAATATTAAATTTTTTATTAAATTGTATTCTTTTGCCTTGACATAATTCGGGGCTATCGGTTCCGTTTCTCTTCTCTCTCTTTACAATTAAAATAATAATAACGACTATGCAACACACGGATAAATAACTAGTATATATACTTTTTATATATATTTATTATAATATATGATAAATCCAGAAATTATATAAAATATATTATAAAAATATTAATATAGATGCAAACAAAAATATTATAAAAATAAAAATAAAGCTTATTCTTTATATGAATATAATTAAAATTAAATTATATTCAATATATAAAATAAAATTTTTAAATTTAAAATCAATAAAATAACCATGTAATAATATATGAACCAATTACTACTTTATATAAGATAATACAATAATATTTTTTATTTTAAAATATTCAGCTTTTAAGTAGAATTTATTAAAATAATTTATTTTATTAAAACTAATTATGTAATATAAAGTATATCTAAAATTATTAAATTATGATGTTTAAATATTTTAATAATAAAAAATTCGATTAATTTGATTTTAACTACCTTTTTTTTTCTTTTCCTGAAAAATAGAACCAAACTGGTCGGTCTGATTCAGTATCAGTGCATGCTGGCCCCTAGAATTTATTTTTATTATTATGAGTTGAGAATTATAATATGCAATGCATGAGGCATCATTATTTTTCTTGTACGGTATAGTACGGCTCCGACATCCAAATTCTTTCTTTCTTTTTTCCTTTTCTAGTGAATATAATATACATAAATTTTAGTGATAAACATCCAAATTTTGAAGTCCTCATTTTTCTATGGATTGTTTTCTTTTTTTGTTTTTAGAATATGGAACCACTCTTTCCTTTTCAAGAAATAGTTTTCCGCCATTGTTGAAAGTAATGCCATAATCAGTTTTCTACGAGTAATGTTAAATTCCTTTTTAGTTTAATTGAACCGAAAGTATCCACATTAAAAATTAATTAAATAAATACCTTTCTAATGCTTCAAATCTAAACTAAAATTATTCTCTAGCACTAATTTTATGATTTTAACCAGTAAATCTACCTGTTAATTTTACTCATTCTTAGGATTGAAGTTAAGTAAGTTTCTGAGAGTCAAAGAGGAAATCAATGGTTGGAATAGTTGCAAGATTGCCAACCTTTTCCAAGACTTGTCAATGGCTGCCGAGTGCCCACCATTTTACTTTTATATGTTATTTCCTCATGTCCTCAACCAGATCGGAAAACAAAAAGTAGAATAGAATTATATTTATAGAATTTTAATGTGCAACGTTAAATGACACACAGCTATGATATTCGAAATTTCCTCTGTAGTTGCATATTTAAATTTAAATGAGACGATACATAACACATAGGATAAGTTTAATCGGGTGTTGTTGTTGTTTTTTTTTTTTTTTTTTAAATAAAAATAAAAATAAAAATCATATAAAACATGTCATATGCGACATGGTTAGATCATTGACAGCGACAAATTCGAAAGTCCAAAATTTATTACGAAACCAGATAGAATTCCAAATACTGAAGTATAATTGCTTGCACTTAGTTTATTACTAGAGATTTGGATGATAATTATTTTATGGCTATGAAATGAATTAAAAGAAGAGAAAACAAAGAATAAATCCTTATTCCTTATCCTTTCTCACTACTCGTTTGGAAATCTCAACTGGGATTTCCAACAGTTCCATTGCCGCGTCCACATCTTCAGGAGTTGCAAAATTTTCCATTATTTAAAAACTTATTTACTAAATTTTGTTACTAAACTTTATTGCTAGTTGAGCAAGTTCTGTTAGTTTCTTCTGTAGAAGCCAAAAGTCTGTTTTCTTGCAGTGAAAAAAGTCATGCTTGCTAGAAAGCTGTGTCTTTTCTTGATAATTGCTCTCGGTTGCTTTAAGTTGCTGAGATTTGCTGGGGCTAAGCTGGTCCAAGAAGAAGGTGAGCCTCAATCTCTTACGATTAGCTGAGAAAGTGTAGGAAATTAGAAGGATTTGAATTTTGGGATCATGGACTTTGTGGTTCATGCAATTTAATAATGAAAATCACTTGGTTTCGAGAGAATGCGGAGAAATGAAACGAGAGTGAAATTTTGAATCTTGGGTTTTGGATGACTTGGGATTTTGCGAGGCAGCTTAGAAAATGAAGGAAATCAGAAATTTTGGGCTTGAGTTTTACTTTGCTTGACATTTTATGTAGTAAAGATGTTATCTTTAGAACTGGCATACAGATCAGCTACTTGGGTTGTGTGGCCTATGATCTGAGAGCAACGTCTTGACATTTGTTTAGCGAGTGAAGTTCTGTTTCTTTTCTTCACTTCTCTTCAGCGATGTAAGGGGAAAGAACTCTTTTCTTTTCCCCTGTTATTGATATTAAAGACATTTGAATTGAATCATTGCCTGCGGTTCTGCAAATGGTTGTGCTGGAGTTACTGAAATCGTTTTATCCATTGTTCCTATGTGGCTTATTGTGATTGGAGAGGGAGGGGTTTACTGGAAAACAAAGGCCATTAAGTTTATATATGCATTTTTTTTCCATTAGCTTCCGTGGTACAACACTGACCTCTTGTTTGATGCATATTTGCTCATCGTGTAGTTGATGCTCTTGAAGAAATTACAAGGACAATGGGCTCAACATACTGGAAGTTTGATGCAGATTCTTGTAAAGTTGAAATGGTCGGAGTAACACCAGCGCCGCCCAAGGGTGCAGAGCGGAGCATATATTGCAAATGCAATAATGAGAATAATGCTGATTGTCATGTCGTAAGGATGTATAATCTCTCATCTACTTTTGCTGAAAAATATTATTTTGTATCAATCTTACTGAAACGTCGTTCATGGAAAATTCTTGCCTAAGTTTGGTGTATGTCTCCACCTATACACCAAACCAATAAATGATTGACACGTTCATTAGTTTTAAATGATAAAGTATGTGTCAATCATCTAATACCAAAATGTAAAATACTCATGCATACATGTCACTCTCCTATTAGTTGTGGTGTGTACACCAAGCCTAGGTAAGAAACTCCGTGGTTTATTATGTTTGGATTTTGGTCTCTATTATGTGCCACTTATTTTGTTGTTGCTTCTTTAATTGTTATGTTCTCGGGAAACATTATTGAGCATATCTTGTTTGTTACAACGCAGAGATGTTATGTTATTGCAGCATCCTCTTTCAGATATGAGAATTATTACATTACAAACGTTACTTCTATGACTATTTGCAAAATTCCAGAAGTGAATGAAGCATTAATTTAACAAATGTCACTACATTTTTAGTTGAGTGGATTCTAAATCTTTAAAGTATAGCTTATATTGAACATGTTTGCCTCTGATGCCTCTGTTGTTATACAATGTGATCGATCATATTTAGAGCCTATCAGTTCACCTGCAAACTGATTAAATATAAGCTGCCAACATTGTAACTTGAAGTATGTTCTCATCACTAAAGTACATGTAGAAACCATAGCCCCAAACAATTCCTTTTGTTAAAATGATAATAATGTAGCTTTTTGATTGCTTGTTCCTGGTTTTTAATGCCAATATTTTAACCCCAATGCTTTTCTTAGAGTGCTCAAGGGCTACAGTCTTCCAGGAGTTCTTCCTCCTCAACTTGTTAAGCTTCCTTACCTTGAATACATGTAAGAGCCTCTTGAAATATTTTCAACATGATCTTGAAGTTAGTAGTTCAATGTGATACTACTCAAGTTAATAAAAATTCTTTATTTACATTTAACTAAAATTCCTTTCAACTGTAGTGATTTTGCTTACAACTTCCTCAATGGTTCTTTACCACGTGAATGGGCTTCACTGCGACTGACTTACATGTGAGCATGTGCCAAATTATCAAATCATGTAAATCGAACTCGAATTGCTAATTGACTAGCATATATCTTGCAGCTCTGTTCTTGTAAATCGCTTGTCAGGGGAGATTCCAAAAGAGTTGGGAAATATCACTACTCTCAGATATCTGTAGGTTCCAAATTTCAGTCAATCTTATTAGTTTCTGACTTTTTAGGCATTGTTATGGTGACTGAAGTTAAAAGGGGCAATAGCATCTTTTTGGCATTCTTGTTTCAGTACATAGGAAATTATTGAAGGGTGCGCTAATATAGTTGATAGCACCCTTGGTAATTTCATAAATTTTATTCTTATTATTTGTTTTAATTTCTGGCCTCTCCCCAGGTCCCTCGAAGCAAACCACTTTTCTGGTGTGGTACCATCTGAACTTGGAAAATTAATTAACTTGAAAACATTGTATGGCATCAATTTTCTTCTTGTTCCTCTTTCTGGGTTGTGCATTCTCTATTACTTTATAAGACATTAGCTAAAGATGGAAGATTGTGTCTTCTGATGTTGTCTTGCTGTAATCTTGTAATTTCAGGATGCTGTCTTCCAATCAGTTCACTGGAAACTTGCCAGTGTCCTTTGCTGGGCTAATTAATCTAACAGATCTGTATGCTTTTCTGGCACTCTCACTTCTTATAGTCAATTAGATTGTAACTGATTTTTGTTGTACAATGCAGGAGGATAAATGATAACAACTTCAAGGGAACAATTCCTAATTTCATACAAAATTGGAAGAACCTTACCAGATTGTAAGATCCTTATTATTCTTAACTTCCAATCTTTGGGTTTTGTTATCTCATCTGTAACAGATTTTCTTAATTAAATTTGAACCATTGAAGAGAAATGCATGCAAGTGGACTGGAGGGCCCCATTCCATCAAGTATTTCTCTTTTGAATAATTTGATCGAGTTGTAAGTATAAAGGCTTGTTCTATGATTGGTAACCTTGCGTCATGTTTATTATTATTTTGTTTACGGACTTCACTAGCTTCTTCACATCATGAGCTATTTTTTGATACAGAAGAATTAGTGACATTGAAGGACCAAGCCAGGGTTTCCCTCATCTAAAAAATGTGACAGGCATAGTGAGATTGTATGTAGAAATGGTTGTCATGAAATTTTTGAAGGTATGAACTGCAGTTCTTTCAATTTATGATTGTGATTCATTTGTTTATGTTAGGGTTTTAAGGAGCTGTAACATTTATGGGGAGCTTCCTGCCTACTTGTGGACAATACAGAGTCTTGAGCTGTTGTAAGTAACCATGTAAAGTTCGGTGCAATTAGTTTCCTAAACTAGCAGTTCTTGTCCTTTTTGCATTGTTAATTATTTATGAATTGAACATGTCCCCTGATCATCTTGGATAGTTTTATTTGTCAGTCTATCAGTCTGCTTTAGAGCCTACTTAATCCATAAAATTACTTGGAGCGACGCTAACTACTTGATCTGGATCTCCAAAAGTGACTTAAACTTTATGTAAATGTCGGAAAAATTACTTAGGGTTATGTTGATTAGACTGCATTAGAAGAAAGGAAAAAAAAAAAAGGAAGAAAGGTATCCATTTGCCTAATATATATGTACATGTGTGGTTGGTCAATTTCGGTAAGCAGCTGACTAGCTTTATATTTGCTCTTCATTTTTTCACTTTTACTGTCATCTATTTTCCTTCCATATTATGGACGGCAACAAATTGCTTTGGTAGTTTAGCACATAATGTAAAAAGAATGCTTTGTTCTTTTTGTTGTTATCTCCTATCTTTCTTAGCTCAAGCATTTATTCTTATTTTAAGGATCACGAGTGTAAAGTAGTTACTTATTGATATGGTTGTTATATAACTCTTATAGGGATGTCAGTTTCAACAAGTTAGTTGGAAAAATTCCTGATAGCATAACTGCAGAACGTTTGCGCTTTGTGTGAGTATGTGGCTCAAATTTGATATTCATTTTCTTTTTTCTTTCATTTTTTTAATGAGTTTCACTGAAGAAAGTTTAATTTAGTTAAGGATCCGAACAAACAAGTTTAACTTGCTTCTTGATAAGAAAAATGCAAAGCTGATGTGCGTGCACAACAGAATATCCACATGCTTTCAGTCACTGAAAGAACATATTTAGAAAATTTTAAATTATATTTTCAGGGAAAAGACCACAATAGACTTTATATTAGATTTTTCGTTCACCTATAATCTATTGCTTATATAGCATGCTAATTATTTGATTGCCTGAATAGCTTTCTAACTGGCAACTTGCTAACTGGAGATGTGCCAGATTCAATCTTGAAGGGAGGAAGCAATATGTACGTATCCTATTAATTCTCTTAATCCTTTAAAAATTTTACCTTTTCCCAAATGCCATTAGTCAATATGACTTTGGTTTGAAACCATTCTTAGGCTAATCTGCATGCATTGCTTCTGATGCTTGTTGCAGTGACTTGTCTTACAATAACTTAGTATTTCAAGACCCAGAGAAACCTGCTTGTCGAGAAAACATGTGAGGATGATCTAGTAATATCCTCAATTTTTCTTGCTTTATATAGTTAGGATCTAAAATTTTTTCCATATTTTCTTTTACTAGGAACCTATATTTGAACTTATACCGAAGCTCGTCCATGGTGAACAGTTCGTAAGATGCTTTCATATTTATCTTGTTCTGTTCTTTATTTGTGAACCTATTAAAAATGCAGAAGAAGTCATAAGCTATATATAAATATTTGTTTTGGAATGCACTGTGTAGATGTTATGCTAAATTATTTTGTTTCCACTCTTAATTGTAGGCTAAATCTTCCATGTCTGGAGACTTTTAAATGTCCTCACTGTGAGTAGTTGTTCTTTCTCAGTTTGATTATTATTTGGTATTGAATACTGTAAATTTACATTTGAAGTTCCACAACAAATTTGCAAATTTGTCGTGAACTAGTGAATTTACCTTTTGGATGCTTTGTCCTGTGACTATATTGACTTGATTATTTCTTTGACGACAGATTCAAGTTGTTTACATCTTAACTGTGGTGGAAAAGACACAGTCATCGAGGAAGACGAAACATCCATTTTGTATGAAGGAGATGCAGCAGTTGAAGGTGGTGCAGCAAAATATTTTTTAAATGACAAAAGCTACTGGGGGTTTAGTAGCACTGGTGACTACATGGACGATTATGATTACCAAAACACTCGTTATACTGTGTCTTTACATTCGTCAAACATTTCCGAACTGCATTCAACTGCACGCAAATCTCCAGTTTCTCTTACATATTTCCATCATTGCTTGAAAAATGGGAAGTACATGGTGAAACTCCACTTTGCAGAGCTACAATTCACTAATGATAAAACATACAACAGCCTTGGGAGGCGCATATTTGATATTTATGTTCAGGTAAGTTGTCAAAATTATGAAATTAAAACATTTATCAATTTGTAACTGAGGGTTTCAATGTCAACCTTTTAGATTACATTGTATAATCAGACTGTATTGTCACAGGAAAGGTTGGTATGGAAGGATTTCAACATTGAAGTTAAGGTTGGTAGTGCTCAAAAGCCTTTAGTATTGCAAGTACCTGATGTCAATGTCACTAGTAATATCTTGGAGATCCGGTTTTATTTTGCTGGCAAAGGGACAACAAGAATCCCTGATAGAGGGGTTTATGGCCCCATCATATCAGCCATCTCTGTAGCATCTGGTGAGCCCTCTATATGATATTCCCGTTTTATTTTATAACTTAAATACATTAAAAATTGAGTCTCTTTCAAGTCTGCTTAACTTGGAAATTTCCTTAACAAGCACCTTGTGAATCCGTAAGTGATTTATTGTAGCCTATCACATAAGTTTGCAATCCCCTTGGTGTGGAACCACTTAATTGCTTTAAGTGGTGTTTTTCTCTATCTTGTATAAGAATTTTGATTGTTAAATATTAATCGAATAAAGAATGAGATCTTACTGCATTACCATATGCATCCCTAAGATAATACAACTCATCTAATGATATGTTATAAGCATAGTTTTCATTGTACATAGGAAGCACTCTTAATCTTCTTTTAGCACTCTCAATTTTTCTTTTCTTTTTCTGAAACTTAAAAAACAAATCCCCGCACATTCTAGGAAAAGACTAAGAAATCTTTATCATACCCACTCGATACCAAACTGATGTAGGATCTACAACACGTACACCTGAACAAACTAGAGCACACAACTAGAAATAATAATCTTTTCTTTGCTGAAAATATGACTTGCCAAAATATTTTTATGATGTGTAGTTTTTATGTTTATTATATTTTTAATATAATTTGTACAAATATAATAAATATATAAACAATAAGTTACTTTTCTAATTAAATAATAATTCCGATCCTAAAAAATAACAGATAAATTATATATTTATTATTAATTTATAAATATAATTAATATATTAATTACTTGAAAACCAGAGGAAATAATCCTAACAGTATTGAAAATTCTATTGAAGAATCCTAAAATATTATATTTGATATGGTATTATCAATTATGTCATTTATTAAATATTATTGTGTATTTAATTTATTATTAGTCATGTTATATACATAAAAATTTCCTTAAATAAAAAAATGCAATTCAAATTTTTGGAATTAAAAAATATATAAAATAAAAATAAAAGAAACATTTAATTTATTATCAATCAAATTTTATACATATAAATTTCTTAATGTAAAGAACTACAGTTTTACTTTTTGAATTAAAAAAGGTTACAATCAAAATTGTAACAATAGTCTGTGCAAGGATACACGTCTAAATTATATAACTTAAACCAATTCTAACCTTCTAGGATTAGAACTTCTAGTAGGAAAACTAATACCATTATTAATTAGGAAAACTTGCAACTATTATTGAGTAGGAAGGAATGAGTAATGAATGCTACATAACCCACCTTAATTTGTTGTAACTCTTGCCCACCTAATGTGACACATAATACTTTTATAAAGCTATCTTTAATGTTTTGAGGTTGCTCTTTTGATTAATAAAGTAATTTTGTAGAAGCATTATATGCAACATCAAGTGGGAAAGGGTTAGGACAAATCAATAACATTTTTCGGAAGGAATTCCTGACAGACTAGGATTCCAAATAGTCAAACATTAAAATAACTAAATACCCAGCAAACTAGAACTTTTATTTCTGATTTTTTTCCTAAAATATGTACTTCTAAAATCTCAGACCTCTCCTCTTTTGCTCCAAAGTTCCATAAAGGTGAAGGACTCGGGTTTCATAGCTGTACTTTACTTTTAAAATACACCCGCAGAGGTTTAGCGCCTCTCCAGTTGTAGGTGGTCAGGGGTTCAATCACCCTAGCTTCTCTCTCTGTTGCATAATGACATAATTTATTATCTGATTAACAGATTTGAAACTTTGTTCAAGGGCAAAAAGCAAGGGTACTGCTTATATTGCTGTCATTGTTGTTGGAGCATTATGCCTTATTTTCATTGTCACTGCACTCCTTTGGTGGAAAGGCTATTTACCAGGAAATTGGGACAAAAGAAAAGGTGAGTTCTTTTTCTGCAATTTATTTAAACATGAGAAAAAAGGTGGACACTTTCTTGTTGCAGACGCCTAAAGAATAGCATGCACATATGGTTTACGTGTAAGACCTAAATAAACATATCATGCTTTCACATGATACTCTGATTCTGCTTCATTCATGGCTGCGACGTTGTCATCTGTGGTGATAATTTATAACCATGTCACTGACCGGTTGTAGTGTGAAGCTAAGAATCTAATTGTTTGACAGGTCCGGTAGTTCATAAATTTAGATTTGATTGAGCTTCACTGAAAATGGGAAAGAAATTTCTTAGACATGGCTATGTTGGTCAATGAAAGAGTCCCTCTGTAATGGGCTTGCAGCCTTTCTATCCAGTTATAAATAGGACATTTCTTGCTTGATCCTAGGAAACTGACTTGCTGACTTGTGCTGCGTTTCTATCCTTTATAAATAGGACATTAAAAATTGTCAATCTTGGTCCTCACCAAGTCGACTTCCTTTTCTCCTTGGACAGATACTGGACCAGATATGCCAATGGGGACCTTTTCCTTGAAAAAAATCAGGGCTGCTACTAATGACTTTGATTCTGCTAACAAGATTGGAGAAGGTGGTTTCGGTCCTGTATACAAGGTTTTGTACCCAATATTGGAGCATTCATATCAGTTCTCTCTTTTCAACTAAATGAGATTCTAAACAAAGGTTCGGATGCAGGGTCTGTTATCTGATGGTACTGTGATAGCAGTGAAGCAACTTTCTTCTAAATCAAGGCAAGGAAATCGTGAATTCTTAAATGAGATAGGCATGATTTCATGTTTACAACATCCAAATCTTGTCAAACTACATGGATTTTGTGTTGAAAAGGACCAGTTATTGCTGGTATACGAGTACATGGAAAATAATAGTCTTGCCCGTGCTTTGTTTGGTGAGTCTCAATTACACTCCACTGAAAAAATTTTAGAGTTCTCAAATATGACAAATGCTCTGATATGTGAAATAATTTTGCGGGATGATTTGTAGATGACAATAATCAGCTTAAACTGGATTGGCCTACGAGGCTTAAAATCTGTATTGGGCTAGCTAAGGGTCTTGCTTTTCTGCATGAAGAATCAACACTTAAGATAGTTCACAGAGACATCAAAGCTACTAACGTTCTTCTTGATAGGGACTTGAACCCTAAAATATCAGACTTTGGATTGGCTAGGCTTGATGAAGAGGAAAAGAGCCACATCAGCACCCGAGTTGCTGGAACAATGTCAGTAAATGTTCCTTTGTTATAGAACTTCCATTATCCACATTTTATCATGTATATTTACTAGTAACATATATGTGTATTTTGTTAAACTATGTCATATTTCTGTGTTTAAAGTAATTGGAGTTTGATATACAGAGGATATATGGCACCTGAATATGCGTTGTGGGGTTATCTGACTGACAAAGCAGATGTTTACAGTTTTGGAGTTGTGGTATTGGAAATTGTTAGTGGGAAGAACAACAATAGTTTTATGCCAAGCAACCATTGCGTTTGTCTCTTAGATTGGGTACCGATCCTTTCTGTCCTTAGTTCATTGCACTAAAATTATTGTTGTTCGCATGATTTGCTCTTCCTAAACAGAAGTCTAATTGATGCTAATTGCAGATGCTTTTCCTGAACTGAAATTTTTACAATTATTATTTACATACTGCAGGCCTGCCATTTGCAACAAAATGGGAATTTGATTGAGCTTGTTGATGAGCCATTGAGGTCCGAGGTCAGCAAAGAAGCAGTAGAAACAATAGTTAAAGTAGGTCTGTTGTGCACAAGTGCAACCCCTACTCTTAGACCTACCATGTCCGAGGTAGTGTACATGCTTGAAGGTCGAATGGCTATCCCTGACACAGTCCCCGAACCAAGTAGTTACACTGAAGATTTGAGGTTTAAGGCCATGAGAGACCTCCGTCAGCACAATCAAAGTCAAAGTCAAAGTCTGAGTGGTAGCCAAACCCAAAATTCAACCACAGTGCATACATTTGGCTCTTCCTCTGTATCTGAACATGATTTCTATGAAATCAATCCTGGATCAGAACTCTAGGAATAGGTTTAAATGAGTGGCTGAAGAGCCATTGAGGGAACTAAAAACCCACCAGTTCTGTCCCGATTGCCATATTGAAGTTTTGCTGCTAGATTATTTTATTTTATTTTATTTTTTAATGTAAGAATGCATCTCTATGCATACTATAAAGTGTTGGAGATGGTTTTGTATGATGCGAATGTCTTTGTATATTTTGCACGAAATGGGAATATAATTTATTCACATTAAAGCAGATGAGCCTTATGTTGCGGTGTTCCTTCATGATTGAACAAGCTAACTCATAATCTACGCTGATCCAGATAACTGCAAGGACTTGATCATTTTCATCAAAATATGAGGTTATACAAAGTATCATTTCATTCAGAGGCCTCTGTAGCCCAGTGGCAGGGCATTTGCCTTTTAAGCAAGCGGTCGTGAGTTCGAACCTCACCAGGGGCAAAGGAATTTGTCATCCAACCTTCTTTTCTCAGGGATTAAGAAATAGGACCTCTTATACCCGCTCTCCCTTGGAACTTAGAAAGCTTCTTTGTCCGCGTGTTTTCTAAATTTCCATTTTAATGGAATTAGAAAACGTGCATTTTCTTTTTCAAAAGAGTAATACAGCTGTTAAATACATATATATATATAGCCAGAAAAGACTCTTAATAAACTTAATTAATTGCAATCAATATATGATATGTCTCTATAAAGAAAAGTATATACATTTCTTAAAGAGGAAAGCCACCTATAACCAATCTGAACGACTTTCCACTGCTTGTCCTTTGGGAGGAGACGACTGACTCAGTCCTCCGACAGTAGTAATGCCTTGTTTGTTTTAAAGGATTTCAAGTGAAGGATTTTATAAATTCTCATAATAAGTTCATTGTTTTAAGGAAAAAAAGAATTCAGATCAGCTTTAAATGCATTTCGAGTGAGTTGTAAGGCACATTACATGCTCAATCTGTATATTTGATAATACCACAAAAATTGAACGCTATTGGAAACTATAGAATGCAAGCACACTGTACTTTATTAATTTCTCCAAGTGACATATATCATTCTAAATAAATTTAATCATTTAGTTTATCGGATAAATTGATAAGTCGGGTATGAAAGGTCAACAAGTGTGTTTGAAACTCTGAATCCCTCTCTATCTATTTACACTTTTACGAGACATGGAGGACCTGTCGTCCTTTTTCACTCTTTAAAAGCTTGGACTATAAATAGCAACTCAACTACCACTTAATTGCACGTCTGACTATATATCCAAGCACCTCATCCTCGTAACAAAATATAAAACATAAAAAGTAACTGATACCATTTTATTAATTAGCAGAAACTTTTCCTTTTTATTTTTCTGGCGATCATCCAGCTGCTTGGAACAATATGTTGAGTCGGTGCATGCACCTTTTATTAGTAGTGCTGAGTGGGTTTGGTTGCATACTATGCCGTATGCAGTTGCATCGAGATGAAGGTAAGCAATTATCTCATTTCTATTTTATATAGTTTATGAAGACAACTTCAATGAATAAAACCCACGAGTTTTCTTTCTTTGTGCTTACTGAATTTCTTCCGCTTCAATGTTTTTTTTTTTTCCTCTTTTCCTTTTTCAAAGCCAGAATTATATGTATAGCTTAGTCTCTCCTGACCATTCAAAATGCAGAATTGACATTAATCCAAATTCAGAGCACACTTGGTGCTCAAGGTTTCCAGTTGAGCTTAGACTGTCCATCATCAGTGACCGTCCTTAAGAAAAAGGGTCAACCTGAAGATGAAATGGAGGAAAGTGGCGTTAGATGTGACTGCCCGAACGATTTCAGCAACAGCTGTCATATTACCGACTTGTAACTCTCTCTCTTTCTAACATCTTTTATGGTGGGAGTGATTAATCAATGGTTATTTATTTTTCTGGTTTCTCTATTTGGATAATCAACCACCCAAGGATTACAGAAACTATAAATTTCCTTTTAGTATACCATGAGAATTTTACACTAGATCTATATGACGTGGCAATGAAAATTCTGGCAAAATTTAACAAATATCGTATTTGTAGTGAAGAGATCTTTTCTTTATTGCAAAGAGTCAATACATATATAGTAGGTACAGTTCAGGTTGAGGCTTCGGCCAAGGAAGCAGAACCTCAGACAGAAAAACTTGTAGCTAGATTTTGTTTTCTTCTATCATTAAGATTATGGAAGTATCCTTCCCCTTATATGATTTCATATCTGTCTCTATATATATAAAATAAGCAATTGAAAAATTAAAAATTAGTTAATATAAGAACATTGTCTAGTTATTTCAAAGTTTGATGTGGTCTCTAAACCTGGCAAAAAATTTAAGGATATCTTCTTTATATCATGTCATATAATCCTTCTGGTGATGCTAAGATTAAAGCTTAGTAATACAAAAGATACAAATTAAGTTTATTTAACCAAATTATTACAAGCTGCAAAGTTTTTGGTGGCCTATGGTGTAATTAGCCTTAGGAATCATCCTATTACTTTTTTTTTTTGTTTTGACAAGACAATAAGGACTAATTGCTTATATGTAATAAAGTTTTCTGTTTGCCCATATGACAGTGTTCTCAAAAGTTTCAGTCTTCCTGGCAGTCTTCCACCAGAATTGGCCAACCTGAAATATCTGGAGAAAATGTAAGAATATGTGGTTCATGTTTCTCATTGAGTACTTGGTTCATGCTACAAAATTTTCGAAGTGTCAATATTGTGATGACATTCTTTTGAAAATGCATAATGCTTTTTACATTGTAACTTTCGTAAAATGCATGTGAAATTATTGATGATTTAGCATAAAATTTAGGTTTAATTATCAATTAAATCATAAATTTTATATTTTTTAATAATTTTATCTAATTATTTTAAGATTTAAAAAGAAATCATACTTTTAACTTGTTTTCAAAAACACTTTCGGATAATAATTTCTGAAATTTTATGATAAGAAAGATGACACGGAAAATCGACTATATTTAGTAAAACAATAATAATTGTGAATCGGCAAAAATAATTTATCCTACGCTTAACAATATTGTCATTAAAAGTCTCATATATGTATATAATTTACAATATTGTCATTAAAAGTCTCATATATGTATATAATTTCACACATCTTACATGTAAATGCAATAAGTTCCTTATTGACTCATTAATTTCTTTTTAGTAAGCCGAATTAATTTGTCAGGTTATTTTACTCATTGTAAAATTTTAAAAAATTGTTGCTAAAAATATTTTTAAAAATAAATCGAAATCATGAGTATTTATTTTTAAAATTTTAAAATAATTGAATAAAATTGTTAAAAAATATAAAGTTCGAAATTTAATTGATAATTAGGCCCAAAATTTAATACTTAGAAGTCAGTAAATTTGTGGAGAATGAAGAAGCTTTAACTATGCATATATACTGGCCTGTAGAGCTTAGGTTAACTCTTGCTGAAAAAATAGAGAATGGAGTTTTCATATGGCTAAAGCAGTGAAGCGTGGAGACATTACAAGTGGTTTTGGTTGAAAAACTTGTGAACAAATGTGTGCTACAAAGATTTATATTAGGTATTATGGCTTGAGGGAAAGGTGGCACAGACATATGCGCTAGCCCCTCCTTTTGTGCATTGCATGAGCCTCTCCTTTTAATTCTTACTGAAGAAGGGAGGGAGGTCAAATTGTCTAATTCTCCTAGTTTGTTTGGGTATAAGTGAAATATAAGGGAGATGAAGACAGCTTTTCTTATCTTCGAAAATGGACAAGAAAATTATAAATATTTAAATATTTTTATATCCAACTTCACACCTCTAATTTTCAAGAGCGAATCTACTTGCCACTTCATTTATACCTCAATTATAAAAGTTTTGTTTAGTATAACTTATATCAGAGAAGCCAATTCTGTAGAATCTCATTTCCTTCTAGTTTCAAATGATCGAAAATGGTGGGCCTAGAAGAGAGATTTTTCCCTCAATTTTTCGTCTCCAAATAAGTGAACATTAGATTGCATGAATAAAATATTATAATTTTTCAGATTTAGTGAAATATATAATTCGACCCTCCTAAATTGGAAGATATAATGTGATATTCGTCATATTTGATATATGATACTTCAATTCTTCTATTAAGACTCAGTGTTAGTTACTAATAAAATATATATTATGTCAGTATATGATAAATTTTATATGTCAGATATTAAACAAGCACTTGAATTTTATCATTTTTAATATTTAAATATTTTTAATTTTTAATTTAATCTAATATATATCTAAATTTTATTTTTAATAATATTTAAATATTTTTATATAATATATATGAATGTATTGATCGAAGACACATATTAAAAGTATTAAAATATTATAAAAATAAATTTAAATATCTATTAAATTAAATTAAAAATTAAAATAATTAAATAGTAAAAATTTCGAAACATAAATATACATCTAGTCATTTTAATATAAAACTAAAGACTGCAACTCACATAAGCGAACTTAGAGCTATCCGTCATTTCTATTTCGGTGCTTGGGCTGTAATTCATATATATTTCATCCACAAATGAAATAAAGCAATACATGACAAAGAAATTAGAATGGATACAACTTCTCCTCATCAAAGTTATCACACCAACTTTCTTCTTTCTAATCTATTAAAATAAAAAAAAATAAAAAACTGCTTGTAGCTGGTCATAAAAACTCCTTAAATTCTTAAAATTCTCAAAATAACTTCAACAAGCAAGATTTACATGAGAAATTGTAATATCGTTTCACATGAGGAAACTACTTTATGATTACATGCTAATTGAATTTATTTGATGTTACAGTGATCTGACTCGCAACTATCTTCAGGGCAAAATTCCTGAGGAATGGGCTTCACTGCAAAATTTGAAATACCTGTAATCTCATCTTAGCCTGCTTCCATATGGGAATATATAGCAGATTTTCTCTTATTTATGCTTTAATATTTAATCACAAAATACTATTGTTTTATGCAGCTCACTCACTGCCAATCGCTTGTCGGGAAATATACCTAAATACTTGGAGAGATTTACGAGTCTCACCTACTTGTATGTCCTGAACTTGTACAAATTTGTTATTCCTTTAGCTTGATTTATTTAAATTTTTAGGTGATGACATTTTCCCTAAATTATGTTTATAATCGAATAAAGGAGCCTTGAGGCCAATCAGTTTTCTGGTACTATTCCTCCAGAACTTGGAAATTTAGTCAGCCTAAACGACCTGTAAGCTACTTTTAACTGCTTCTCATATCTAAACTAACACTAGCTACAATTTCCAGCTTAGTTGCTTTTACGGCTATGAATCATTAATTGCAGGATGCTTTCCTCTAATCAGCTGGAAGGGAACTTGCCAGAGAAACTTGCACAATTGAAAAATTTAACAAATTTGTAAGCGTTAACTTATTTTCTATTCTTCTTTAACACGTAAATGCTGACAAGTTAACATCTTCACAGATCCTTTCATTTTTCTCTTGCAGTCGTGTAAGTGACAATAACCTTAGTGGCACCATACCCACTTTCATTCAGAACTGGAATCAGCTTGGAAGGCTGTGAGATCTTTATCTCTGTAGAACTACAATTTCACTCCCACCTTAATTGTAGCATATTCTTATTTTTCTTTTTGTTTATTAACAAAGTGAATTGCAAGCAAGTGGACTGGAAGGACCTGTACCTCCTGGAATTTTTCACTTGCAAAATTTAACTGATCTGTGAGTATAAGTGTTTTGTTGTTGTTATATGCTGATAGTCTTCTTTTTCCTTTCCCCTTCTTTGAGTATAAATTAAATAATGAGAAGGAAATTTTTCAAACGTCATTTTACAGGAGAATTAGTGATGTATCCGGGCCAGAGTTTCAATTTCCTAATGTGTCCAAGAAGTTGAAATACTTGTAATGTCAACTACTTCGCAAGTTTGTAAGATGTATAAAATCTACATAAGCACATGTCATATTCCAAAGTTTTAGTACTAACCTGCAGTTTATCCTAGGGTTTTGAGAAACATAAATTTATTTGGGAAGATCCCAGAAATTACGTGGAAATTGGAGAAACTGAGACTGCTGTAAGTCTAAACTTCAGTTTTCACCTTCTACAAGTTATACATTGAAAATTGTTACATAAGATTGCAATCTTGCCATGTTTTAAGTACTAGGGAAAACAGAGAACTCGAATACAATCCTTGTATAAGGCAATGCATGTTATTCAAGTTAATAGTAGAAACTAATTTATAAGAATAAAAAACATTGCCTCATTTTTTTATGTATTAGGAAAAATCGGAAATTTTAACATAACCCTTTTGTGATCAGTTCAGAGGTGTAAGGCACTTGCATCTATCTGTCAGGATAATTTACAATTTTATTTAATTATATGAGCATGCATGGGATCCTCAGCCTCATCTGGATGTTTTGGCACCACTTTCTTGCGATTTAGATTATGGGTCGTTGATGTGGCATTTTATTTTCTTTGCTATACTGACAATACTTAATTCCCTTTTAATTAATAAAAATATTGTAGTATAATCTTAAAGTATCTTTCTTAAAGCTGAGGAAATTGATCATATTAGCACAACAATTTATTGCACCACGAGGATAGAAGGCTTTGTGGCTTATGCATATGTTGACTCATCATGAATACTTACAAAGATATACTCGAAAAATAGAATGCCTGAATTTTAGCTTGTCCTACAATCTTTCGCAGTGACGTGACTTTTAACAAGTTGCAGGGGGGAATTCCTTTTGATGCCAAGCTACCAAACTATACGTAAGTTTGTTCTAAGATCTTAGGAATTTTAAATGAGAACATGGATACAGTCATTATGTGTCTTGTTATCAGCTTTTTGACTCACAACATGCTGACTGGGAATGTACCTGACAACATCAGTCAAAACAAAACTGTGTATGTCTCTAAACTTCCACTCTTCTAGTCCTTCATTATATGTTTGATATGTTCTGTATTTTCTTGTTAAGCTTTAAAATTGCCAGATCACTTTCTGTCCCACAGAGAACCTATATGTCTATCGGTGTTTGTAAACAGACATATTCTTGGTTTACCATTTGCTGAAGCTGGTGAAAGTCATTTCTTTAAATAGGAAAATCATGTTTTTTTTTTCTTAATCGTGTCAATACCTTGAGGTCACTTAGAGTTCGCCAAAGGCTATGTTCAACTTATACTCTTGAAATCTCTCAAACCTATTTACATTTGTTATATATGAAACAGTCAGAATTGGTGGAGAGTCCTGATAATTGACAGGCACGATTAGAACCAGAGATTTAGGCTAAGTCACTTTGGAATGGATTGCGTCAAAGCACATAGCTACTGCACAAAATATTTCTATTTTTTAATTTTTCTCTAATTTCTCTTTATATGTTGCATCTATGGTATGATTGCTATGATCTTTTCTAAACTATACATTTATTCTGTCTATTATTAAACTATATTGGAGTTCATATTTTGTGTCACTATCTTGTTGATCGTTTGCAGTGACCTTTCTTATAATAACTTGTCATGGCCATCAAACTGTCAAGAAAAAATGTAAGCTTGCTGACAATTTTAAAATTAGCAATTCCTTGGTTTCATCTTCGCAACTTAATTATTTCAATTTTTGAATCAGAAATATAAACACATACCGAAGTTCATCTTTCAAGAAAAACTTGTAAGACTCTTATCTTCTACTCTTTTATATATGGTATGCATTGAGTTGGATGTTTAAAATTTTCAGTTTCTTTTCCCATTCCTAGCCACATCTGTGGAAATGTTTGAAAGTTTCCTTTGCATTTTATCTTGAGTTGCCTATATTTTCACTACATTGGAACCCACCAAATTTAATGAGCTGGAGCTTGTTTCAGTACCCTTTCTATCTATGCATGTGTAAAACCACTTGAGTTCCATCAATCAGTTAAAATCATTGGAAACATTGTGAAATGCCTTATATGCTAACTTATTCATTTACATAAAATAGACATAAGCAAACGCTGATCGTAGTATGATGTCACAACTCCATAATTAATATTTTCAACAACCAAATGCATCCTGACCACATCACTGACAGGATTTTCCTAATAATCCTAATGTTGACTTATATTTTAGGAAATTTTTGATAGTGATCATAGAACCATATGTAATTCTAATGCATCATTTCATTCTAAACAGAAGTGGACTGCTTCCATGCTTCAATTTGTCAGTGTGTAAAAAATGTAAGTATGTTAATTCTCTAATGAGAAGAAACTGCAGCCCTCTGAAATTGATATACCGGTATCTGATTTTGCACTATTCTAATTTTGATAAAGTCCTGGTGTAATATTATCGGAGTCTGACAGATTTTAAAGATAAGACTTTAAAATATGTGATAGATGCATTACTCTTCCGTGATATGGGCCGTGGTGATACCCAGAGAAGCAATGTTTGTTATTAAATTAAGGTGCTTCTGTAATATATATTACCCATGAAATATTTGCAGCACTGCTGATGACAATTTCATATTGCAGATTATAGTTCATTCCATATTAATTGTGGGGGACCAGATAAAGTTGTTAAAAATGGCTATGGGAAACTCTCATACGAAGGTGACCAAGGTATTCAAGGCGGGGCAGCAAGGAATTACATAAAAGAAACAAACTGGGGATTTAGTAGCACAGGAGATTACATGGATGATAGTGATTATTACAATAATAAGTACACATTATCCTCTGATTCTAATCTCTCAGAGATATATTTAACAGCCCGCAAAGCGCCCCTCTCTCTTACTTACTACGGATATTGTCTGGAAAATGGGAATTACACTGTTAAACTCCACTTTGCTGAGATACAATTCACGGACGAGAAAGCTTATAACAGAGCTGCAAGGCGGATATTTGATATATACGTTCAAGTAATCAATCATACTGTCCGCACAAATGATTGCTTCTATTTCTATTTTCTTTTTCTTGATAAGCCAATAATATTTTTATTAATCATTTGAGAGAAAAGACCAACTGATGCAATAAACATCAGTTGATAAAATAACCCTTTCCTAAACTTCTAAGCAAAATAACTCTCTTCGTATTTTCTTTTTCAAGAGAATCCATAGCTCAGAAAGATTTGTTTCAGGGGAAGCTAATCTGGAAGGATTTCAACATTGTGAAGGAAGCCAATGGGTCTAACAGATACATCACGAGAGTGTGTAATGCAAGTGTGGTGGATAATACCGTGGAGATTCGTTTATACTGGGCTGGGAAAGGGACTACAATCATCCCACGCAGAGGAAATTATGGTCCTATTATTTCTGCTATCTCTGTATGCTTTGGTATGTAATGCAGTGCTTTGTGGTCTTGTGGACCTCTCTCTTATTCTCTTGTTGCCTTGGGTGCCAGGACATATTTTGCTCTATATAATAAGATGTAGCATGCATGCTAATAGCAGGCTTCTAAAAAACTAATCTGCATTATCTGATTATACCTTGTTAACCTGATTTATGTACATTAAAACAGGTTCTTTGTCCTAAATGTGCACCTAACACTCATGGTTTGGTCTGTTTTATTTCAGGTCTCAGAGATCATTGTGAAGGTTCGGAGAGCTGATCAAGTGTTTCGGCTTGTCTTCATTATTAATCTATATTATTGCAGGATTGGCTTTTCTTATTCTTGATGTTTGTGGTTGTACTGAATTTCAGAGCCTGAAGAAAGTAAAAGGCCTATTATTATCGCAGTTGCTACTTCGGTATCATTGCTTGTTTTTTTAGTAATATGTGCCCTTTGTTGGAAATTCTGCTTTCAGAAAAAATACAAAAGAGACAAGGTAGAGTGAAATCGACCATTTATGTGATGAAGTCTTTTCCTTGAATAATACACGCTACACCTAGTAAATTTTTGTGCACTTACATGTTTGATGCTCAAATGTTTCAATCATACGATTAATTTTTCCTGGAAACATCATCTCATGGCAACCATTATCTGACAGATCTTAGGGGGGTGGACCTGCAAACTGGTTCCTTCACTTTGAGACAGCTAAGAGCTGCGACTAACAATTTTGATTGTACTAGAAAGATTGGAGAAGGTGGTTTTGGGTCCGTATACAAGGTATCCCGACTGATAACTATAGATATGTAGAATTTTGTTCCCATACAATTTTGAGAATAGGGTCAAATTTGCCCAACATTAAACATCACAATGCTCTATCAACTGCTAAATGTATACAATAAGTTGATGCAGGGTGAATTATCAGATGGTACTGTCATAGCTGTGAAGCAGCTATCTTCTAAATCCAGGCAAGGAAACCGTGAATTTGTGAATGAAATAGGCATGATATCAGGTTTACAACATCCAAATCTTGTGAAGCTGTATGGATGCTGTACCGAAGGAAATCAGCTGCTCCTGGTATACGAGTATATGGAAAACAATAGCCTTGCACGTGCACTCTTTGGTAAACATAATGGCATTTAGTAATTCTCCCAAGAATAATTGATTTACAGTATGAAGAATAGAACAGATAAACTTTGTTTCATAAACCTCTTTTTTGGATTAGCTACAGGTTCAGAAACAAGGGTTCTGAAGCTGGATTGGGCTACAAGACAGAAGATTTGTGTTGGAATAGCGAGAGGTCTAGCATTTCTTCATGAGGAATCGACGCTCAGGATTGTCCACAGAGACATCAAAGGTACAAATGTTCTGCTTGACAAGGATCTGAATGCCAAGATATCGGATTTTGGACTAGCTAAGCTGAGTGAAGAGGAAAATACTCACATTAGCACTCGCATTGCTGGAACTGTGTAAGTTAAGATATTCTTTTTTTATATTTCATCTTTCCATTTTCCTTTCTTGGGGATATTCATATATGAACTTAGAAGACTCTTGTATACTGAAGACATTAATCCGGCATTTTTAATGTTTTCAGAGGATATATGGCTCCAGAATATGCACTCTGGGGTTATCTAACGGAGAAAGCAGATGTTTACAGCTTTGGAGTTGTTGCTCTGGAAATTGTAAGTGGAAGGAGCAATGCAAGTTACAGGCCAAAAGATGAAGGCATTTGTCTTCTTGAATGGGTAAGCTATCATGATAATGTCTTATGCTACCATAAATTTACATTAAGTCTAGAATTTAGCTACCACCAAAAGCAGAGAATACAATTTTGGGAAATTTTCTATTTTCAATCAAAGTAGTTTTGTTACATTATTGACCATACAAAGTAAGCGACTACATTTATACAAGGGCTAAGTACAACTAGGCTAAGCTAAAACTAACACTGTACTACGCTATAAAGCTAGAAAAGTTCAATACAATGTATATAACTCAACATTAAGCATCCGTTCACTTGGCTTTGCGCAGAGTCTTGGAATACTTGGTCTAAGTTTATAAATTCATTCTTGCATTGCAGGCTTTTATTCTGCGACAGAAAGGACATCTAACAGACATAGTGGACCCAAGATTGGAGTCTGAATTCAACAAGGAAGAGGCTGAAAGGATGATTAGAATGGCATTGTTATGCACCAATGAGTCCCCAACGTTAAGGCCTACAATGTCAGCAGTGGTAAGTATGCTTGAAGGAGAAACTAGTGTCGAGGAAGTGATCTCAGATCCTAGCATTTATGTTGATGATATGCGATATAAACCCCCAAAGGACCATTACCAGCAGACGCAGCGTAAGAGTTCAAGTGGAAGTCAGAGACTAAATTTTTCATCAGATAACACAGGAGTGGGATCTTCCTCTGTATCTACTACATCTGCCCATCATGATCTCTACCCGCTCAATCATCAGTCCATAGAATTAAACTTCAGTGAAATCTCATCCCTTTCACAATAGTGTCATTGTAACACCCCAAATTTTTATATATTTAATAAATGAGTTATTTTTCCATATCCAATTAGCTTGATTTTTAAAGAGTTAATTAAATAAATTATTTGAGGAATGAATTATATTTTTATTTGATTATTCAAATTTTCTCCAAATGCATATTTATATAAGTAAAAGTATATATTGGAAAATTATGATAGAAATTGTAAGAGATGTTTTTACAAAAGAATTTTGAGAAAATTGGTATTATAATTGATTAGTAGTATTAAATTTTAAGTTGGAAATTGATTATTTAATTTAATTGTGTGGAGGATTTAATTGGAGGATTATTTTGGAATAAGGATTAAAAGTATAATGTTATTTTTATGGGGTTTTAATGGAAATCTGTGAGCTTGGTATTTTTGTAAATAAATATGTCGGTCAGGAGTATTTGTGTAATTGTGTATTTCTAATAATTCTAATTTTGCCCAAATTAATTAGCTAGGGGCTTAATTGAAAGGATAAAGGAAAGTTTAGGGGTTAAATTGGAATTATGCAGGATGAAATTGCAAGTAATTAAGAAAGTAGAGGGACCAAATTGTAATAGGGAAACGTTCAGGGGCCTAATATCGATATTGAAAGAAAGAAAGAAGGATCGGGGAGAGAGAAAGTAGATCAGGAGAGAGAGAGAGAGTAATGGCCGAAGAAGAAGAAGAGGAAGGAGGCGGGCGGCGCCGTCGGTGGCGGCCGGGCGGCCGAATCGCGTGTAGGAGCGGCTTCCGGAGGTCGTTCGACCGCTTCCTGTTGAGTTGAGTGGCGATCGGCTCCTCTGCAAGGGCTCTCTTAGCGGCAACGCTGGGGTGGCCGGAGTTGCAAGATCCGGCAAAGTGAAATTTAGAGTGGCAGCCGACGTTTTTGGGCTTTTCCGGCGAGCTCCGGCGGAGGATGGACGATCGGAGGACGTATCCCAACTCTACTCAGCTCAACCTTCGCAATGGCACCGGTTTTGTGGCTATCGGGCTTTGTTTGCGAATCGACGGCCGAGATCGTCCGCAAATTTCTCCGGATAATTGGGTGTCAGATCGGAAAATCGGAAGCGGGGATCGTCGTCAACGTGTCGTTGTGAGTCCGATGGTGTGTTCGGATCGTCGATCGGACTCCGGCGGCCGGAGGCGAGTCGACCGAGCGTCTCGGTAATTATCTCTGGCCCGTTAATTTTGGAATTCTTGGTTTAATTGTGTCTATTGGATTATATTGAGTATTTGATGATATTTGTGAGTCAAAAATAATTGTTGGTCAGTTTGCCTGCCTCGTGTTTTGTATTGTGTGGCGGAGTCGGGAAAATAGTGAAGTCTGGGGACCCGACTCCTGTTGTTTGAATTGTTGGATATTTGGAGTGTTTTTCTGGCAAGTCCTGGACCCGTTTTTACGGGGGGTAATGTTCATGTTGTAGGGGAGGTTCTGCCAGATTTTCGGTAGAATTCTCCCGAGTCGAGATTCTTATTCAGTCAGTCCTAGGAGTCTAGACCTAGGATTAATGATCGATTGTTTCAGCGTTTTGATAAATTATTTTCCGTGACTATTGCTAAGTCTGATTTTAATATGCTATTTTGGAAGTTTATGCTTAATATGGTTATTAGTATCGCAACGTAACTAATTTCACTGGATTATTAATTATTGAAGATAATATAAGTATTATTATAGTAATGTTATGATAATACCAAATATTATCAGTTTTCCACATGAGTTGCCTGATGTCTTACTCTTAATTGTTAATCGTTATTTTGATATGGTTGAATGATTTTATTATACAATGATATTTATTAAATGGATGATTGCGTTTTAGGAAATGTAGCTTTCGTAGAACATGCCACCTGGTGGGTTGCATCAGGACCGCGTGCGCACCGGTAATGATCCTGGATATAAGATTATCATGGATTTGTTTGCCCTGATCAAACATTGCTCTCTGGGCTGAGTTCAGTTGATTGCCGGAGTTAAGGTCCCTGATTGAGCAACGCTCTCTGGGCGCCGGGTTATTTGGAATTCAAGTGTTCAGACTGGAGGTAAGGACCCTGATCGAGCTTGCTCTCCGGCGACTGTTGGATTAAGAGAGCCGAAAGGCTACTAGAATTTGGGGTTAGGGTTCTACTGAGCCACTCGTCCCATAAAAGTAAATATATATTTTATTTATTTATTTATTTATTATGATATTTGATTATAACGTGATTTGTATTTACGTGCATGGTTTGATATACTGGTTTGAATAAACTATGTTTTCTGAGAAGACTGCAATAGTCTCTAGATTATTTGATTTTAACTCACTCTCAAGACTGACAGTCTCATTTTTACTGTTTTTCAAATTCGTGACTGTTAGTCTTTCCGCGACTCTTATTCAGTAAACCGACTCCTTCATCATCGAGTGATGTATTTGATTTGGTATATAAATTGGTAAATCTTAGATTCTCCGCAGTAGTAATAGTAGATGTATCAGTTGTAAATTTTATGAGTTTCGGGTCTCGCCTAATTTTTCTGGCAGACCGAAGTATTTATATAAAGTGTAACTATTAAGATAATTTGTGGCTTTAATAATGTTAATTTGAGATGAAATTTGTTTGAGTTATGAGTGTCAAGCTTACTACGGGATTCGATGGCCTTACGCCTATCCATTTCCTAGTGCCGGTCACGGGCCCACGGGTGGGGTCGTGACAGTCATTTTACATGGCAAATTCACAAAAATAAGTTAAATTCTTAAAAAATATTTTCCAGAACAGCAGGAGGCTAAGAGTACAAAAGTGAAGCAGATTAGTGCATTAGCTGTTAGTTGGATTTCTAAATTGTTATTATAATCAAGCACTCACATAAGGAGCAATGCAGATATGGTACTATTGCATCTGTACCACAAAGAAAGTTAGAGAAGTTGAGAGTTTTTGTTAAGTTTTCTCACCTAATATTTTGCCATACATCTTAAGGTTTTTACTAAAAAAAATATATTATCTTTTCCGGAGGAAAAGACATTAAGTAGGCATATACTAAAGTAGGACGTTAAAAACTACGACGTCCTGGAATCCTCTTAAATTGTTTTGTTGGTTCTTCTTCATCATCATCTTCTCAGTTGGATATTAGGTTTAAGAGGATCTTCATCATCCAAGTGACTGATGGAGATAACAAATTGTTTTTTATAATTAAAATCCTTCCTTCTCCGTTCTTTGTCATCTTCAGGGCTGTTGCTGAAGTGCATTCTAAGTTTCTAGGCTACTTTGCCTCTTTTTTCATTCAAAGCAAAAAAAATAAAAAATAAAAAACAAAAAACAAATCAAGAGGTAATAAACAGAGGAGAAGATAAGAAAAAAATGCTTTTCTTCTTATGCCATTCGTTATGGCGGACTCATCTTTACAGATAGGAGCCCAATTCTGCCATGCAAACCACCTACTCTCAGGTGGTCCAATTTATTTAGAAATTTATTGGGTCATGCTCTTTGCAGCAAACTATTAAAGCTAATGACTAGAATGGAATTAAAAAAAAAAGAGTTATATAATCAAAGATAAAATTTAATATAAATTAAGTGACTGTGGGTAAAATTATCTTTATTAAAATATTAAATAACTCAAGTTTATAATAGTTAAAGTTTGAAGCTTTCTCCAAACAGTTGAAAGCTAAATACAACTTAAATAATGTATGATTAATATAAAATTTGTTTATCATGTAAATAAAAATTTTATATAATTAATATGTTTCTCTTTTTAAATTAAAAGTATTATATTACGTATTGTTAGAAATAAAATTGTGATTGATGTTTTATATTAGTAATGAAAAATTTTATTAGAAACAACTAATAATAATTTACTAAATACTTAACTTGGATCAACACTAGTTATTAATTAGCTGCAATAGGTATTGGCTATCAGGTATGGCAACAACTTAATCAAAAGAGAACTTTAAATGGTTAATGGTATTGGCTTATGGACTCTGGGTCAAAATGCCTGAAACTATAAAAGAAGGAAATACGTACGACTGCTTTTTGAAAAATCAACTCAGGCCTAATCACGAAACTTCATAAAAAAACTCCGAATGGATTTTTCCATTTGATGTGATTTGTGAGGAATGAATGGACGTGAAAGGATGTGAGAATTATTCCACGTGGAGTAAATAAAAGAATATATAATATAAAATGGTAAATTCATTAATTTAATTTAAGTTATACTAATCATTAGTTTAAATTAAAATTAATTTGTTACTGAACCATTCACACTTTTTTTATTTCTAATTTTTAAGTTTATAGATTTCTACGATGAATTTGATTTCCTCTCTATCAGCGGTACGTACATCTTCTTCTCCTTAGCTATTGACTTGGTATATGTCGGTTGCATTCAATTTCTATGTGATTTTCTATTAATAGCATAGCGCTGTTTTACATAGTTTCACTAGACTTTACTTTAGCAAAATTTAAAATTCACTCTAGTAAATCACGTAAGCTTCTGCTAATCTTACTTAAGGAGGCCACTCTTGGGAATTATCCAGCTTTTATCAAGTTCTCATCATTTTTAAATTACATAGTACAAATACAAGGCAAATAGCTTCCAATGTGAAAGCAAGACCTTGAGGTTTCATACTTTCAATTATTGCACATGGATTCACTGCACTGCAAATTCTTATCTGTTCACTCCACGTACAATAGTTTTTGGTGCAACATCCGAGGGAAACATATGTGGGGCTTGCTAATTATTGATTAGCATGTCAAGTCTGGCTGCTGGCAAGCCATTAGGACAGATTCAATTCAAAAACATTAAATGACTAAAAGAAATATCTAGTGGCTAAGTCACTCCCATAGATGTACAAGGCTAAAGAATTTCTGCATATATGTCGGCACTCCTCTTTATATTATCAATCCATCATAATTTCAAGGCTTAAGTTAAGTTATAAGAAGAGGATGAGAGCTTCTGATATTTTAAGAACCACCTGTAGCTTGTTTCTGCTTATGTTGCTAATGTGCATGGTAGCAATAAATAAGGTTGAAGCACAGTTTGGGGATCTTCCTGAAAATGAAGGTAGGGATAGACAAATGAGCCATTCAGAAATTCATTACGTTTCTTATTTAAGTACCCTTTACTCTTTAAGTGACAGTAATTAACATTTCTGATCAAATTTTTCCGAATTATAATTTAGTGCAAATAGCTCAGTGTTCCATGCTGATATGATTTTGATGAGCATATGCAGTGGAAGCTCTACGTGAAATAGCAAAACAATTGCGGAAAGAAGACTGGAATTTTAATGTAAGCCCCTGCAGTAATCATTCAAGCTGGAAGACACCAAAATCTGACAACATGCCGTTGTACAACAATACTCTCAACTGCAATTGCACAGTCCCGGATGGCATATGCCATGTTGCTGAAATGTACACTTCCTTCACTTTTGCTTCTGTTTGGCGAATCGCCTTTTTATTTATTGAGTTGGCAATACAAGATTTTATAATCTGTCAAAGATTTCGTAGCTGTATTGATGTATTTTTACTTTAGACTTATTTATGAAAACTGATTTGAGACATCAGGTTTTTGGAGTTTTGATCTATTTTTAAAAATTGACGAGTCTTAGTAACTCTTGTAATACAGATTTCTCAAAGGGCAAGATCTTGCCGGTGTCCTTCCATCAGCAATTTTGAAGCTACCTCATCTTAAGACACTGTAAGGATGCTTCCGTTTATTTTGCTTCAGTTCTTATTTATTCTCATCTTTTTTGTTTACTCCTTCTATGAACAAGAAATAGGACTATAGCCTTCAATGCAGTGAGAAATCTTTCGTCTGGTATGCAGTGATCTGACTCGTAACTACCTTAGTGGCAATATACCACCTGAATGGGCTTCTTCAAACCTAAAATATCTGTAAGCATTCTCAAATGAAGACAGCCAAATAGATACCCACTCTTGATTAATAATAACAATATTACATGCACGTACTGCAGATCTCTTTGTGTGAACCGCTTAACAGGAATGATTCCAAGTTACTTGGGAAACATGACCTCGCTTATATACTTGTATTCATGATCTAACTTTGTCTCTCTTTTATTATATTTAATCTAAATTTAAAATTGCTTAAACTTTCTCTAGGTTAGTGGTAATCTTATGGGGAAGTATTTGTTCAGGAGCCTTGAGAACAATCTCTTTAATGGACCTGTTCCTCCTGAGCTTGGAAACTTGGGCAATTTGGCGAATCTGTCGGTCCCTTAAACCTTCTCTTCAGTAATCTGTATTTAACTATCTCGAAAATACCAGAATGTTTGATATTAGTTGTGTTGTTTCTCTTTTTTGAATATAGCATTCTTAATGCCAACAATCTTACCGGAGAATTACCTCCGGCTCTCACTAAAATAACCAAGTTGGAAGAACTGTAAGCCCTTGTAACATTTTACATTGTTGTACAAATATTTAGTTGTTTTACCAGAGTATTACCTTCTGGATATTTATATGTTCTAATCTTGTTCTGGGTCATATGTATGCAGTAGGATTAGCAGCAACAACTTCAGTGGAAAAATTCCCAGTTTTATTCAGAGCTGGAAAGAACTTAAGATTCTGTACGCGCTTAATCCTATCACAAATTTTAAATCTATAAACCTCTAGTTTTCAGGGTGAATCTAAATCCATTCCGGATTGGGTTGTCAACAGAGAGATGCAAGGTAGTGGTCTTGAAGGGCCTATTCCCTCTAGCATTTCTGCCTTGAGTAATTTATCTGAACTGTGAGTTGCATTTTCAAGTTTCTGATTCTTTTCTTTACTGATATACTTATGTTTCTTTTAATTCATAAGTACACATCTTATATTTGTGTGTATGTCCTATATTTTTGTAGAAGGATTATTGGCTTACGTGGGGAAGGTTCTAAATTTCCAAAATTAGCAAACAAGGCAAATATGAAGTATTTGTGAGTCATTTTTACTTTGACGATGTAAAATCAGAATACTTCAGACTATTTATTGAGCTCACATGAAGATATCATTCGCAGGATGTTGAGTAACTGCAATATATCTGGTCTTCTACCTCCCAATTTAACACAAATGCCAAATCTGAAAGTTTTGTAAGATGCTGTTCCCTTGTCACTCATTTTTTACATTCCTCTTCTCCTACGAGTACTAAAATCATTCTTAGCTTTTACATTATAATTACTATAACCAGCTAACAACTCTTATACAGCCATTCTCACAAAGTAAAAAAAAAAAAATAAAATAATTTCTTGTAGAGATCTCAGTTTCAACAGGTTGGTAGGAGATCTTCCGACAAATTTTGAAGGTGGACCACACATGGAAAACATGTAAGCAGTTTAAGCTCATTTGGTGGCTCGTTTGAAGATTCCGCTGGTTGCCCTTTGTAATTTTCATTTGCGATAATGTCATTGTTAAATGTTCAAAATGCTCCTACCTTTTTTTTCTGTTCCACACTGATCAAGCCTCGAACTTTCTTCAATTCAAATTGACATAATTTTGCATGCAATAATAGTAAAAAATATTGGTATGATTCTGCTCATTGGATAGGTATCTGACAAGCAACTTTCTAACCGGGCGCATTCCAGACTGGATCATCCAGCAAAACAATCGCATGTATGTTTGCTTTCTTCTAGAATCCTTTATCAGTGTTGTATTTGTTCTTTCTTTTTTTCTTGGCCCAAGCAAATGCATATATTTGATTTTTTTGAATTACATCTCTGAATATATAATATGGTACAACTGTCTGAAAGTAGTTTCTGCTAGTTATAGTCTCGATAGAGATTTATTTCTCTACAGTTAGCTGTAGATCCCACTGCGAATTTGCCACATGAAGTGGGTCAATTATACATACAGCTAAGCTTCAGTTTACTCCTGTTGTATGCTGCAGAAGGTAATAGAGATTTACGGTTCATTTTTAAGATTGATAGTTCAATGCTTAATTTTTGTATGCAGCACAATAGATCTTTCTTACAATAATTTTGCTCGAAGTTCTGTGCCCTCTACTTGTCGAGAAACACTGTAAGCTAAAGAACAAGTGTTTTAACTTTTTCTTGTCTTTTCTCTTCTTCCCTTGTGTTTTCATTGTTCAAAGATTGTTGCTTCACTTCTTGTATTCCTAATTCTGAACTTCTTTTTTGGTTCTTCAGGAACTTGTTCAAAAGTTCTTCTGGACAGTCAAGCAAGTAATTAAGCTTCAGAAACCTCAACTTTCACTATTTCTTTTTCAAAAATTGTTTAGTTCTTTAACTTATAGTTTTGCATGACCTGATTGTTCTTTTGTGTACTATCTTTTCAGAGTGGCTGACGAGTGCTTGATTAAGCTTCAATGTTCAAAAGGTTTTTACACTGCTGCATGAAATTGAATGTCACTTCTTTTCATATCTCTCATGCTAAATTTTGGTCATATTTGTTCATAATTAACATATACTTCTTTCTATATAGTGAGATATTCAGTTCACATAAATTGTGGGGGAGAAGAAACCACCATTGGTAGGACTATCTACGAAGGAGATGAAGTGGCAGGAGGCGGAGCAAAATATGTTCCCGGCCAAGAAGAATGGGAAGTTAGTACTACTGGACATTTTTGGGATGTAACTACATCATCAGATGATTACATAGCTAAAAATGTGTCCGTTCTCAAGATGAAAAACAATGAATTATACACAAGAGCACGCCTTTCTCCTCTCTCCTTGACGTATTATGTTCGTTGCCTAGCGAATGGGAATTACAGGGTAAAGCTTCACTTTGCAGAGATAGTTATCAGGGAGAATAGCTCCTTCCACAGTCTTGGTAGACGGATATTTGATGTTTATATTCAGGTAGCGATCAAGTTCATGTTATTGGCTTTGCCTGTACGAGAGAATGGTTTTACTATTTAGTATATGGCAGGATGAAGTTGTGTTGCAAGATTTTGAGATAAAGAAGGAAGCACAAGGAGTTGATAGAGTGCTCATTAAGGAATTTAAAGCAGTTGTAGAGACTGGAACTTTAGCGGTCCTCTTTCGTTGGAATGGGAAAGGGACAACAACAGCCCCGAGGAAAGGAACATATGGCCCTCTCATATCTGCCATTGATGTGGAATCTGGCAAGTTCTTGTGTTTAGGATATTTTTTGTTCTATAATACTACTAGTTTCATGTGGATGTATCACAGCCAATAATCGTAGCATTTTCTTTTTTCTAATTTTGCACAGAATCCAAGCCTCCTAATGAGAGCAAGAGAAATAAACTCCTTGTGGGTGGAGCTATAGTTTTCTTCATTTTCATTGTTGCAGGCATTCTTCGGTGGAGAGGTTATTTGGGAGGCAGGAAATTAAGGGACCCAGGTATCGAAATATAAACTGCAGGAAAAAGAATCGTATCCGTATTACTTCTTAATCAAATAGAAGCTGTTTGCTTTTTCTTCTTTTTCGTTTCTTTGAACCCATAGGAAAATCCAATTCACGTGTGTGAACTGTTCGTTTGACAGAGCTCGTAGGGTTAGATCTGCAAACTGGCATGTTCACCTTCAGACAAATTAAAGCTGCCACTAATGACTTTGATCCAGCAAACAAGATCGGAGAAGGTGGTTTTGGACCCGTGTACAAAGTATACTACCGCTCTATTGCACTCTTCAATTTGTATTTTCCTGTTTTTCTTATATTTCTTGCACCCTGTTTGGTAAAAGAAAAAGGGTGAAGTACGTTAGAGTTTTATAAAATAAATAAAGATAAGATTTTAAGGGAGGAATAGGGTTTTTAATGTTATTTTACTTGAAAACAATGGATTGTAAATAAAGTTTTACAAAGTAGTATAGATCTTTTAAATTATAACCTTCTCAACCACCGATTTAATGTTTAATGGTTGAGGTTTGAAGGTTTTTATAGAGGTTTTTAAATACCCTTACCTTCTAATTGATATTTTACTCCCAAACAATAGTCGAAGGTTTCAAAGCTTTATTAAATCCCCAAAAACCTTCTGATATGTTTACGTTTAAATTCGTGTTGCAGGGAATATTATCAGATGGAACAATTGTTGCAGTTAAGCAGCTGTCTTCAAAATCGAAGCAGGGAAATCGAGAATTTGTGAATGAGATAGGCCTGATTTCTGCTTTACAGCATCCAAATCTCGTAAGGTTGTTCGGATGCTGTGTTGAAGGGAGACAATTGTTGTTGGTATATGAGTACATGGAAAACAACAGCCTTGCACATGTTTTGTTTGGTAAACTTATTGTTTAGTTCTTCAAAATGTAGCTTATGCAACTAAATCAAGAAACAAACAGAAACCCTATATATAACATATATTCATCAGATTATGGAGTTTATGGATTGAGATTTTACATTAATTACAGGTAAAAAGGAAGGCCAATTGAATTTGGACTGGCTTACAAGGCATAGGATTTGTGTTGGCATAGCAAAAGGTCTAGCTTTCCTGCACGAGGAATCCGCCATCAAAATTGTTCACAGAGACATCAAAACTACTAATGTACTCCTAGATGCTGAGTTGAATCCTAAGATATCCGACTTTGGTTTGGCCAAGCTTGATGAAGAGGCGAACACCCACATCAGCACAAGAATTGCTGGAACTATGTGAGCTGCATTATTCTCTTGAATTTTATGCTTATTTCTGATTTTTTAGCTAGACTTTGCAGCATACTTCAGGTCATACCTTTTCGTTCCTTTTTTCTTTTTTAGTGAAGCTAAGATCACAGAATTGTCCTTATTAATGCAGAGGATATATGGCACCAGAATATGCATTATGGGGTCACTTAACGTACAAGGCAGATGTTTACAGTTTTGGGGTTGTAGCATTGGAAATTGTTTCAGGGAAAAACAACATGAAACGCCGTCCTGATGATGATTTTGTTTGCCTCCTAGACTGGGTAAGATATATACTCCATATTCTTTGTACGGACAGAGCATAACCTCACTTTCTGAAACAAGCCGCTTTAGAACAAATCTAATTGCTTCTGTAAGTCAAAACAAAAAGCGGAATTTTTTAAGTTCACTTCAGCTTCTTATGTTTATGGTAATTTTCAGGCTCTAGTTTTACACCAGGATGGAAATCTTATGGAGCTGGTTGATCCAAGATTGGATTTGAAATCCAAGTTTGAGAAAGAAGTACTCAGAGTGATTGAAGTAGCATTGTTGTGCACAAACCCATCACCAGCAGTTAGGCCTGCAATGTCTACAGTAGTAAGTATGCTTGAAGGGCGAGGAGAGATTCATAATTTGGCAATTGATCCCAGTTTGTATGGAGATGAGTTTAGGTTCAAGGCCATGAGAAAACAGTATGATCAAATTTTGGTTGAGGGCTCACGTGAAACTCAGTCGCTTGTCAATTCATCAGATACAATATGGGCTGGTTCGTCATCAGCATCCGCTCAGGATCTTTACCCATTCAAATCTGATACCTCCATATAAATATTTATCGCAAAACACAAAATTGCTAGCTTTATCGATTGCATATTTCTTTTCTTCACTTTTCTACTTTGGAGTAACTCAAAATCATATATGTTAATTTCTGTTTATAACAATGTAATAATTAGAGATAAGTGCCCTGGTGTGATCTTATTTTATCTTTTTCTATTACAATTTTATATAAGATTAAAATCTTTAACCAGTAATGGTGTTAACTCTAACTTAAAATATACTTGCACAGTTTTTACACTATTACTTTTTCTTGATTATATTTTATATTTTAAAGAATTCAAATAAAAATAAAATATATTTTTTTACTTTTTAATTTTTATCAATAAAAAAATAGAATTAAAATTATTAACTAATGTATTTATTAATATTACAATGAATAATGAAAATATGAAATATCAAACTGACTCATTACTTTATTTAAATAATAAAGAGTCTATTAGAGTTTTATATTTATTAAATGGTACTTTATAAGATAAAATAATTAGCTTAGAGATGTTCTAAGATGCCAATATTTAGTAATACAATGACTGCTTGAGAAATATAGAGTTGCCTGATTTCCGCTAGGCAAACAACAATTCAACCCATTTACAAACTTACTTCAACAAGTATAAAATCAAAATACTTTTTTGGTCATTTAATTATAAGTCAAGTAAAAAATGTGGAAGAATTCCTAATAAAATCTAGATTTTTAAGGATGAAAAAGAAGGATAATTTTAAATAATACCACTTAACCTAGTTTAATTTCTAATAATTTTTACTCACAAGATGTGATTTATAGTGCTTAATTATAATACATAATAAATAAAAAAGTAAGATATTTAGTATTGTCTATATTTTAAGCCCAAGTTTGAAATAATTTTTTCAAATTACTTTTTAATTTTAATTTTTTGTTATCTCTAGTTTTAATTTAAGTTCACAAACAATTATCAATGAGGATAAACAAAGAGTTTTAATTGATATCGCAAGTCATGTAGGGTAATTATAAGTTAATGTTTTGTTTGGTTTGAAAATTGGTGTGACATGGAGCTCAAGAGAGTTTCAAGTGGGAAAGGGAGGTTGAATGGTATTATCTACTCGGATGCATTTGGCAGCCAGAGAGATGGGTTTTTTCTAGTGCAAATGAAACACATCCTCTAGTTTCTACCAATGTAAATGGACATAGGAATTTGACATTATTGTGAATATAAACAGAATCTTTGGTTCGGCTCACCGATGCAATCATTAGCTGATAAATTAATATTAAATAACCTTTGAATGTATAATTTATTGTTAAATATATTATATTTAAATATATAAATTAATAAAAATAAATTATAGTAATTAAAAATATTATAATTAATTTTTTTTAGTTTATATGTATTTATTATTAAAAATATTTATAAAATTTATTTTAAAATTAAAAATTTAAATTCAAATTCTACTAATAAAAATTTCTAATTTCAAATATCATAATTATAAATATTATAATTATTTAATTATAAAAATAATTTCAAAATAATAGTTATTTATTATATAAATAAGAAAAATCTAATTATATGGGATCAACTTAAAATAAGTTATTAGGAATAAGTTTTAATAAATATAATAATGCTCAAATAAAATTTTTTAAAAAAATCAAATTAGCTATCAGTTGATAAGAAACCTCTAAAATAGAGCTGACATAATTAGCAACTAATTGGGACTAAATTAGCTATCAACTGTTATTTCTTAAGTCATTACTAAACACTTTAATATATTTATTCAGCGAGAAATAGCTATCAGCTGCATTAAACCTCTAAATTAAATACTCTCTCAATATTTGCTTTATGATAGTAGAAAGCTTAAAGTATCTTTTAAATTAAGAGATTATAAAATTCATAGATTTAATCAACTTATAAATTTAAATTTTATGAAATTTAAAGTTAGATATAAAAATAATGAATTTTTCTTTAAAGTTAAAGATAATTTTAGGATAAAATAAATCTATTAGAGATAATATTGAAATAGAAAAAGTAATATAACAATTTATTATTCTTTTAAGATGGTGAATTTTTAGATTTTTAGAAAATGATGAATTTCTGCTAGACCACTCTTTTATTTGTTAAATAATAAATTTAACTTAAATTTATAAATTTTATAAAATTTCTTAGAAAAAAATATAATTCTCTCTATCCAAACTATGCTTAAGCACCTTCCTTTGAAGTTATAAGGCTAACTCTTTTAATTAGGTCTAAAGAAAATCTAAAAATAGCAAAAGAAGAATAAAATAATAAAAAATAAAATGCCTGACATGTTGTATAAAAAAAGGAAAAATGTAATTCGTATGACATTGTTTCTTTATGAAGTTTCTATGATTACGTTATTCTAAAAAACAAAGTAAGCCTCCTTTCTTTTAAAGAACCAATAGGAATTGGACAAGTTAATTTATCTGTTTAAATCTTAAACTATTTAATTCTTATTAATTTGTAAATATATGTTAGCAATTAGAATTGAGAAATATAAAAAAAATTAAGAGATTGTTAAAAATATATGCACCTATAAAGCTTACAATAATCTTACTTTAAATTATAAAAAACTATAGAAATAATTAATATTTTTCGTAATACTCATTTTAGAATTACAAAAATATTATTATTTTTTATAAATTTACTAAATTTCCATAAGAAATAAAAATTTATTCAAATTTACAAAAATACCTAATTACTAATTAAATCTTAGATTTTATATTATTTAATAATTTATTTAGTTGTTTTAAAAAATTTAAAATAAATGCCTATAACTTTAGTTTATTTTCAAAACACTTTTTAGTAATAATTTTAAAAATTTTACAATGAGAAAATTGATGTGTCAAGTCAATTCTGCTTAATAATATAAAAATTAATGAGTAAATAAAAAATTTATTACTTTTAAATATAATATATGTGAGATTATGCACATATTTAAGATTTATAATAGCCATATTATTAAGTTTAAGATAAATTATTTTTATTGATTTATAATTATTATTGTTTTAGTAAGCACAATCGACTTTTCACATTATCGTTTTTATCATAAAATTTAAAAAATAGTCATAAAAAATATTTTTAAAAATAAAATAAAAAATAAATACTTTTTAAAATTTTAAAATAATTGTATAAAATTATTAAAATATATATAAAATTTAGCATTTAATTTGCATTTAGCCCTTACAAAAAAGTATAGAAAGATCGTCATTTTTATTAGATAGCAATTCTTATTTTGTAATTATAAAAAAATTTATAATCATTATAAGTTCTAAACTCTAGAAACATAAATTATTGATTTATACAAAAATGATTACTATCGTAATATTATAACTTTCTTACAAATAATAAGAATTACATAAATTATTTTTATTTATAAAAAATAGGAAAATATTATCACTTTTTATTAAATATATCTATCACTGTTATGATCATAATTTTTCTGTAAATTGTTGAGTTTGGAAAAAGTAATTATATTTTTATAATATTATATATTATTTTTATAATTAAATAATACTAATCGTTTATTCATGCGTTCTATGTCCGTTATTATTATTTTGATTATAAAATCAAGTCTGTAGATACAATTTAATAAATTTTTAATATTTAAATTTTAATTTATAATATTTTAAAAAATATTAGTAAATTAACTATATTTAAATGTTCTTAATTTCTTCTTAAGATTTAAAATTTTTATTAGTGCAATAATGTAAGAATTTATTTAAAAAATTTATTAATTTATTCTAATATTATGTAAATTAATAGTATTAATATAATTGATATTATTATTTTTATAATTAAAAATTATTATGTGATTAAAATTAATTTATTAGTGATAAAATATTTAAAAATATATTTTCTATAATTTGGATTATTTTTTAATTAAAAATTAATTTATTAATTAATAAAATATTAAAATATAATTAATATACTATTTTAAAAATAATTATTATTTAATTAGAAAACTAATTACTATCTAATTAGAAAACTATTTATTATTAATATATTATTTTTAGAACTTGAATTAATGTTTAATTAGAATGTCACTTATTAATTAATAAAATAATAAAAAAACTATAAAATTACATATAAGCTTGAATTTCGTGTATTAAAATAAGTACATATATTAAAATAAAAATTTTATATGTAAAAAATTAAATATATATGTCAAAAAAAATTTAAATTTCAGAATATGTATAATATATTAGAAATTTTTTAAATTTATAAAAAGTAAAACATTATCAATTTCTATAAAATAATTATAGTTTTTTTGCGCTATAAAAAAATGTTATTATTTTTATTAACTTGAGAGGGCTCAACAAATTGTCAGATATATTGAGTATGTTGCCAATTATTTTTGGATAGAAATTTTAGACAAATAAAATTAAATTATTATAAATCAGTAGTTTTTTATACACAATAAAATAATAATAGAAGCCATATTTATTTACTTTCATAACGATGCTTTTTATTATTTTATCCATATTTATGGAAAAAGTTTTATTAAGAGCTGTCACCGTAGTTTTAGCCAAAGAAAAAATACATGATCTAATTAAATATTAATTTAGTTATTATTAATCAACTCATTTTAAAGGCAATTGAATTTTAAAATAAATATCTTTTATCTCAACCGACTCTCTCTAATAAATGCGGACAGTAAATATCCAAATCAGGCAATATTTCTAATTAATTTCTCTCGACCGACTCTCTCTAATAAATGTTGACAGTCAAAATCCAAATCTGGCAATAATTATAGAATGCGTGAAAGTGAAGCTGTCCGATTAACCGCCTTTGTTGAATGAAATAAATCTTAACCGTGCGTCGTCATTCCCTATTTAATTTCAGCCTTCCACCTCCTCTGTATATACAACTCCTCTTCGAATCAATCCAAGTGGTTCTGGCAGTAGTAGGTGGTTTGTTGTCGGGTAACATTGTTTTGATGACGGCGCTTTTGGGTATCGATTTGGTATTTCGGGTAATAAATACATCGTTTGGATTTGGTATCATGAAAATCAGCTTGTTGACTCCGTAGAGAGGACTCTGATTCGTGTTATTCTTGAGCAGAAATCGTGGTGTGAACTGGGGTGATCATCAGATGACTTGGTTCGCTTAATATTGAATGATTGTTTAAACTTCGTTTTACCTTTCTTTTTTTAATTAGCAAAAGATTGAAAAAAAATTGGTCTTTTTAGGTCTCAGTGTGTATTTTGTAATATATTTATATTTGTTGATTTCATGCCTTTTGAATCCTCGTTGAAAAGTGGGTTTTCTTGATTTATGCCTCTTTGAGTTTTGGTTAAAAATATTGAAACGATGGTGTTTCTTTTGTCATAAACTTCGTAATATTGTGGGTTTTAAAGGTTGCTTGTGCTGCTAATATTGGATAATCGGTTATTTAAAATCTCACTCTACATTTCTCTATTTTTTGCCTCGTGAATCTTGATTATGTTGGATTTTGAGTGTGGATTGTGTGATTTCGATCTTCTTATGGAGTGAGACGTGGCTAAAAATATTATAGAAGGATTTTGTTGAGTCCGCCCCTAAAATTTTTCATTGGACTTTCTAACAGCGGTGTGCTTTTTAGCATCGCTTATGTCGCTAAAAGATTGAAAAATTGGTTTTCATAGGTCTCAGTGTACCTTTTCTCAATATGCTTGTTGATTTGAAGCCTCCTGAATTCTGGTTGAAAAGTGGGTTTTCTTGATTTTATGCCTCTTGAGTTTTGGTTAAAAGTATTGAAATAAACTTGGCAATATTGTGGGTTTTGAAGGTTGCTTGTGCTGCTAAAATTGAATAATCGGTTTTCTTAAATCTCACTCTACATTTCTTGATTCTGTGCCTCCTGAATCTTGATTATGTTGGATTTTGAGTGTGGATTGTGTGATTTCGATCTGCTTATGGAGCGACGTGGCTAAAAATATTATGAAAGGATTTTATTCAGTTTGTCCCTAAAATTTTTCATTGGACCTTCTAACAGTGGTGTGTTTTTTAGCATTGCTTATGTGGCTAAAAAATTGAAAAATTGGTTTTCAAAGGTCT
Organism: Ricinus communis; assembly: GCF_019578655.1. NCBI lineage: Eukaryota > Viridiplantae > Streptophyta > Magnoliopsida > Malpighiales > Euphorbiaceae > Ricinus > Ricinus communis. The sequence continues at coordinate 21,557,893 of NC_063260.1, read as the reverse complement.
CAGTGTACTTTTTTAATATGTTTCCTGCCTCCCGAATCCTGGTTGAAAACTGGTTTTCTTGATTTTATGCCTCTCGAGTTCTGGTTAAAAGTATCGAAAAATGATGGTTTCTCTTTTGTCATTAAACTTCATAATATTGTGGGTTTTAAAGGCTGCTTGTTCTTCTAAGATTGAATAATCGATTTTGTTAAATCTCACTCTACATTTCTTGATTTTATGCCTCCATGTTGGATTTGAGTGTGGATTTGTGTGGTTCCTATCTTCTTATGGAGCTCGTGGCTAAAAATATCACAAAAGGGTTTTACTGAGTATGCCCTTATATTTGTCAGTAGACTTCTAACAGTGGTGTGTTTTTTTAGCATTGCTTATGTAGCTAAAAGATTGAAAAACTGGTTTTCGTAGGTCTTAGTGTACATTTTTAATATGTTTGTTGATTTTATGCCTCCTAAAATCTTGGTTGAAAAGTGAGTTTTCTTGATTTTATGCCTCTTGGATGCTGGCTAAAAGTTTTGAAATGTTGGCTTTTCTTTAATCTTTGTCATTACACTTCCTAATAATGTGGGTTTTACGGGTTGCCTGTGTTGCCAAAAGATTCAGTAATTGGTTTCTCGATTTTATGCCTCCTGAATCTTGATTATGTCAAATTTGGTGTAGATTGTGCTTTCTATTTTCATATGGAGGACATGTGACCAAAAATATCAGAGAAGGATTTATTGAGTTTGACCCTAAAATTTGTCACTGGAATTCTTAAAAGCCGTGTGTTTTAAGTATTGCTTGTGTGGCGAAAGATGGAAAAGTCTGCCGGTTTTGCAGTTGGCATGAGAATGGGTGGATAGGAGGGTCCTTGGGTTTATGCAGGTTGGCTAGAACAAAGCCTGCTCCTTACTGTGAATAGAGGCAGAGGTTAATATCAGTTTCACAAAACACATAAGCATTTCTGATTCTTAGTTAAAAACATTGAAAAATGGATTTTCATGAATCTCATTTTAAAACTTTTCATTTCACTTCTTGATAATTTTGGGTTTGAGGACAATATTGAAAATTCAATTTTATTAGATATCCTTGTGGAGACGATGATTGTTCCGAGACTGATGGATGCCCAGGATTTCATTAGATTTTGGACCAAAATGTGTGCTAAGATTTAAAAATTATCCTAAATCTTACTCCACAAATTTTGTAATTTGATTCTTTCTTTCTTGTAATTCGATTCTTGATACTGGTGGATTCTCTTAGTGTTTGCAGAGTGTTACCTATCCAAGGTTCCACCAGCATATGGAGATATGGGTTCCTAACATTGGAATGATGGGTTTCCTTACATCTTTGTCTACAAATTTTTTATCTAATCAACTGCTTTCTAATGTTGATGGTTTTGGTATTTGGTTGTGTCCCTGTTTAGGATTCCACAAGCTCATGGAGATTTGTGTTGTAAGATCGAAAAAATCGGTTTTCTTCACTGTACAATTTGTTTTCTATTTAATATTGTCTAATAGTGGTGGAGTTTAAGTATTGATTGTGGTATTTTTCAGGATTCCATATGCTTGTGGTTCAATATGATAGAGGACCTTTCTTCTGCTTTTATGATCAGGGACTTTGCCATCTATCTCGCTATTTTTTGGTGCTCGCATGGGATTTCTGGTCACCATTAATATAATTTATAAGCACTAGTCAAGATGGCGAATTTAAGTTGATCTTGTCGTATGTGTTTGTTTCCTCAGGGTTAAACACTTTGATCTGGATGAATGTGTAAGATTAGTTTAGTGTTTTGTGCCTTACAATAGCATTTTCTTTGACTCTTTACTAAATAAAATTGATAGAGTGATTCAGTTTGATTTTGTGCAATATTTGATTTCAGTTCAGAGTTTTATAGACTGGCTTCTTGATTTGATTCTTTTTCAAGTTTCATTTTATTTCCAATAAGATTTAAGGCTATCGATTTTGTTAGATTCTAACCAAACAAGTATTATTGGAACTATATCTGGTTGTTTTATGGTGATGGCTTGATTGAGGGGAGTTAGAGGTTTCACACAGAACGGCTATTGATTTGGGGACGTGACATTGGGGTAAAATCTGATTCTTGCTGTTTTTGTTGATGGTGTGCTAGGGCCTTGATCATGGATGCATACGTTCTTGTCCCATTCTGCTTCTCTTTTCCATAATTTGGTTTTAGCTCTTGGGTTATGTGATATGATTATCAACTAGCAATTGAAGTACTGTATATTAACTAGTTTTTTAATTGGTTATTCGACAATTTTGCTCTGTGATCTAAAACTAGGATCAGACATTTGGTTCCTTTTTTTCCAGGAGTCATCTTCATTCTTCTCACAAGAGTATGTTTAAGATCGCGAGAAGGGGCATGGAAATTGCTCCTTTTTCATGGGGATTTACCCATCGCACAGATGCAGTTTTCTTTCATTTTAACTCAACAATTTGTGATGCAATGCTCATCTAATGTTCCGTCAGCATGTGGAGATGTATATTCTTGATGGTGATAGATTTTGAAGTACTGATCTCACTTTGCACTTTGTGGTTTTTGGACTCTTTAAACTGATGGAGCTTTGAGTATTGGTAATGTGGTGTTTCTTTTTCAGGATTCGATCGGCTGGTATTCATGGTCAATATATATGGTGGCTTTGTTGTGCTTTCATGATTAGGCAATGATAGCTGTCCTTCTTATGTTGTTCTATGTTTTAGTCTTTTTAATATATTTTAAAATCATTACTGGACATGGTGAATTTAAGCAGGGTTAGATGTTTGCATTTCCCAGGTTTGGCATTTTAATAGGATGGATGTTTAAGATTGACCCGGAACATTTTTTCGTCTTAGATATTGATTTTATCCTTTGATTGTACTCTTTTTTTTTTCAGATAGGAAGCATCATTATTAAATAATAATTTTTTATTCGATTGTTGGTTTGAATTGAACAGAACCCTACTTTCTAAATTCTGTTATTGGAATACCTTTGGACGATTAGCATTGCGGCATTGCATGTATTTACATGCAATATGGTATTAGGTGAATGTATTTACATCTGTTTTTCTTCTTTTGGTTTTCCTGTTCTTTCTTTTTGCCTCCATCAGTTTCCTTGATTGATATATAGCCAGAGAAGGCAGGACTAATGACTTTTCACCAGGAATGTTCCAACCAAACTTGAAGTTGAGATGCCAAGACTTTTGATAGAACTTAACTTGGTTTGAGTTCAACCATCTGTTTTCTTTCTCGACCACAAAACTTGGTTTGAGTTCAATCATCTGTTTTCTTTCTCGACTACAAACACATTTCTTTAGCCAAACTCATTTCTACAGTGCTATTATTTGTCTGATATGTCATCATTTTTATGTATTTGGTCCTCCTGTTGGTGCTGCCATTCAAGCATCAGCTATCTCTCCAGATTCTGCTGTGGCTAGGATAATCTCTGGGTGAAGAGTGAAGGTTTTATCAAGAGCAATGGGCAGCCTCATGATTTCAGTAAGGTGAGCTGCCTTCTATCCTGATATCATTATGGCTTCCCTGCATCACAAAACTAACAAAGAATTACTGCTGTAATATATGGCCAGTTTTTTAAGAGCAATTTTCCTTTGGTTGTTGTAGCTCCTCTGCTTGCCAAGTAGATGAACAGAACTTCCAAGTTGCCATGTCCAATTTCAATTTAAGCAATCTAATGGTATCTCAGAACGTCCATAACTATGAGATGAAGGTTCTCTTTACAAAATATCTACAGGAAATTGAGTCTATTTATCATTTGAAAACTTGTCATAAGTGATAATTATAGTTTATTATTAAACAAACTCGAAACATATATATTTTTTAATTTGTTTTTATGTGCTATAAAAAATAATTATCTTTTCTTTTTATTTATAATAAGAGAGAGAAAATTGGTTTTTGCCATATCCATTAACTGATAATTTATGTTTTTCCTTTGGAATTTTTCATTATTATTGTTATTATTAAGTTGCTAATTAATTTCTTCAAGTGACCGTCTCTAATAAATGTGGCTATCAAAATCTAACCTGGTAATAAATAAATCCGTGTTTGATTGAAGACGTTTGCTGTCCACGGCCTCCAAATCCAGAGTTAACCAATTCCCCTTTTAATATGATCCGATTGCTTGTGATTGAACGTTGGGTAACCTCATTTCTTTTTCTGGTTTAGGCTTCGAAAGCTCCATTCTTATATACGCCTTTTATATTTTTGTGTGGGCTCGTTTTGGGTTTTGATTTACATTGTAGGATTGTATAAAAATCCTGACTTTTAACTTTTCTGTTTGGTTCTTTAATAATTTTCCGTTCTGAACTAATCCTAATCCTGGAGATTCAGTTATTTGCTTTCCAGGAGTCATCCTCAATCTTCTCACGAGGATATGGCCTAAGTTTGGAAAAAAAAAAGGTTATCTTTTTTGTTTGAACTCGGCAAGAGTGATTTGATGCTCATCCTAGATAGTATGGTGGATTTCGTGTGCTTCCAGAACTTGACATTTGAAAAATTGGCTTGAATCTCGCCTAAAATTTGCCGTTACACTTCCTAATATTGTTGATGTTGGGTTTGAGCTTGTTATTGCGGCTAAAAGATTGAAAAATTGGTTTTCGTAGTTGAACTAATGCCTCTTAAGTTCTGATTCTGTTGGATTTGGAATGTGTGGGTGATGCAGTTTTCGTATGTGGCTAATAATATCGAATTATGGTTTTATCAGCTTTCACCTTAAGATTTGTCATTACACCTTGATAGCATTCAGTTTTGAGGGTTACTTGTGGCTAAAGGATTGAAAAATCGGATTTTGAGCATTGGTTGTGTGATTCTCGCCTTAAGATTCTTCATTACACCTTGATAATGTTCGGCTTGAGAGTTGCTTGTGTGGCTAAAAGATTGAAAAATTGTTGTTCTTTTCCGACCGCCCTGTAATCAATTGGGGATTTTGAAAATTGTTGTGACTTCAAAGATTCCATCAGCTTGTGGAACGATATGTGTTACAAGTTAGTAATGTGCCCACAATTCCATCAGTTTGTGGAGCAATATTCGTGAAAAATGGATTTTTCCAGATCTTACATTTCACCAGCTTCTGTTTGCTTGTACTGTAACTAAATATCTGTTTGCTTCAACATGATGAATTTCATCTTGAGATTTGAGCTGGTTGAACTTTATGAAACCTTGTACTTGCGACCTAATTTTTCTCTCTAAAAACCAAAGATAAGTAATCTACTAATTTACTTGTTGAACTTATGATTAATGTAGCTATGGTGTATCCAACTTTGTGCTTATGCCATGCAATCTGAATTTCCACAAGTGAAAAATGGAAATGTCTAAAAGAGCTTGAGGTAGTAAGAATGCTTTTAACGCTTGAGCTGTGAATTGCAATGGGCCAAGTGTATATGGCAATAGAACTTATGAAATCAATTGATCACTTCAGGATAGAAGCAAAACTGAGTCTCTCATTCAGCCATCAGATGTAGCGTGGACTGGGTCATCTTCTGCATCTGGTCAGGATAGTTTCCACTCTTTACTAACTCTAGCAGACAGAGTTAGCTAAAGCGTGGAAATATGCACATTCCCCGGTTTCTACCTATGTGACTCTGCATATAGCCTTTAGTGGACAGTAAGAATTTGACATTGTTGTGCATGTAAACATGTACCTTCAATCAATAAAATATTTGGATCGATTGTAGTTTTAGCTTTTCGTTTAATAGAGATCTGAAAAGCTGAAGCACTCCTCCTTTGAAGTTGTGGCATTAAGGCCAACTCTCTATTATGATATATATGGTCGGACCTTTAGTTGTACCAAGGCTGATCTTGAACCTGCAAAATAACCATTGTTTGCTTTGATTTGATCAAAGCTGTTCGACAACTATTATGGTCCCGCTTGGAAGTATGTCTTGCAAGTAAAAAATTCCAAACGGAAGCCGTAATTCAAGGAAGCACCTAGATTTGTTCAGCTGAAGTGTCGAGTATGATATTTGAAATCTTATGATTAAGCAGTTCATATTTTGTTTTATTAACTTAAGACCTCTTTTAGAGGCCAAAATCCTATTAAAGTTCTGGGTGGCAGCTCTTATGTGCTGGAAGTTGAAGGCACCTGAAATTAGTAGCTCTCTATCTTTTCGTTTTATATTACAAAATCAGCCATCAAACAGAGAACTGTTAACACGACTAAACATGAGATTTAAATGGGCATGCAGATAAAGATTGGTAAAGAGTGGAAATCGAACACATCTCTGGTTTCCACCAATCTAAATGGGAATAAACGGGAAGAATTTTACATGATTGTGCGTATAAGCGTGATTCTTTAGCTTTAAACAAGATTGTCTGCGCGTCTTATAATCAAGAGTAACGTTCTATACTTACTAGCTGTAGGTTCTGCTTTGGAGACTAAACATATAATATGAATCCTTTAGGGGTGAATTAGTATTTTTACTCGTCATTGGAAATGCGAGAGCACGCCACATAGTTGCAAGCTGCTCAGAGAAGATTGCTAGCTATTCCTAGAATCCCAACGAAGCTAGAAAAAGAAACTAAAGTAGTGCAATTGGGAGGAGACACAAGATCTTAGAGATTAGTGAAGCTGGTGTCATGATTAATTAACCAGGCTATTTGTCTTGTCTAACATCACTGAGGAACAATCTTCATCCATGTCATACTCATCTTCATCTCTACTCACTACATCATAGCTGACAGCATTTGATGTCTTTCCCATAGAATTTCTGGTGGTAGATCGTATGCTGGGAATGAGGCTAGCCACCACCTTTGCCATTGCAAAATCATCAGTCCAGTATGGAACATGGAAAGAAGGAGCCTTAATCTTGCTCTTCCCTTCTAGAACTTTTACCACTTCAGACATGGTAGGTCTCAGTGTAGGGGATGGATTAGTGCACAGCATTGCCAGGTCTAAGATTATCGTTGCTTGTTTCACTGAATAATCACACCCCAAGATTGGATCAACCAGTGACAGGAATTCTCCCTTTTCTTGCAGAACATACGCCTGGATTTATTCAGAAAAAAAAAAAAATTCAGTTTATGCATGTGGGAGTGTAAACTTAGTTAATTTACGGCTTTCGACACAAATCTTTTAAATGGATTCAGGACTAAATCAAAGAGAGATCTAGAATAAAGTCGAATAACAATTTTCTTTAATCCATTTTGATACAATCTTGGATCATTCATTCATACTCGATAAGAGTCTACATAAAAGCAAAGATAGGTTTGCAAATTTTACTTACCAAATCAAGTTGATAGACACTCTCATCATTTGGCCTGTAACTGGTGCCATTTTTCCCACTCACAATTTCAAGTGCTACCACTCCAAAGCTGTAAACATCTGCTTTATAAGTTAAATAGCCTCGCATTGCATACTCCGGAGCCATATATCCCATGTGAAAATAGCAGATGTTACTAACATATAGCTGTCCAGCAAAGAACGTTAATAGAACTATAAAATACGGGTGTTTTACGTTGTTCCAGCAATTCTAGTAGTGTCTTATCTGCTTCATAGAGTTTTGTAAGTCCAAATCTGATATTTTTGCATTGAAATCCTTGTCAAGCAGCACATTTGTCCGTTCAATGTCTCTATGGACAACTTTTAGTTTAGATTCTTCATGTAGAAAGGCCAGGCTCTTAGCTAGACCAAGGCAGATTTTGAACCTGTTTGCCCAGTTGAGTTTCAATCTTATCTCCTCTGAACCTGCAAATTAACCAAACTTTTCATTAAGTAAATCCCTGTATAAGGGAATTTTACAGTTTTTATGTTTGGCATTGAAAAGCTTATTTACTTGCAAAATAAAGCATGTGCAAGGGAATTGTTTTCCATGTACATAGACCAGCAAGAGTTGGTTGTCCTCTGTGCAGCATCCTAATAGCTTTACAAGATTCGGATGTTGCAATGCAAAGATTGTTCCCAATTCATTTACAAACTCGCGAGTTCCTTGCTTTCATTTTGATGACAATTGTTTGACAGCTATTGCTGTCCCATTTGAAAATATACCCTGCAAGTCAATAATTCACCTAACTTAAACACAAGCCATAATTCAAGCAAGCACTTAGATTCGTCCAGCATGAGTTGAAAGAAAAGTGTCAAGAGCAGGTGATGAACAGATCTGAAACCTAATTATTACGTAGTTTGTGTTTGTTAAGTTATTCTGCAAAGTCTACACATATTTAATTACAGAGACCTTGTAGACAGGCCCAAAACCTCCTTCACCAATCTTGTTCACAGGATTAAAGTTCTGGGTAGCAGCTTTTATTTGCCGGAAGTTGAAAGAACCTTCTGATAGTAGTTCTATACCTTTTAGTTCTGTAACAAAGACAGCCATCAAACAGAAACTCAGCAGGAGAAAGTGTCACAATGAGTGGAAGAAGGCTCGCAGATATTACAGTCCATTTATGGAATGTTCTCACCTTTCCTCTGCAATTTCTTTCTACCAGGAGAGCGTAGTTTACAAATAACAGCTAAAAATCAATAGTGGGAGAAGCAATGCAGATCCTACAAGCGCAGCAATAGCCAATGATGATGATTTTCTGCCAGATGTTCTAGGAACTAAACAAGATTATCATGGTGTCAGACAAGAGACAAGATAGCATAATCAAGTCATATCAGGCAGCAAAAAGAAACATATGGAGACAGACAACTATTTACCAGGAGAAACTGAAATTGCAGATATAAGAGGACCATAATATTCCATTGGGATACGAATTGAGCCCTTGCCGGTCCAATACAAGTGGACCTCCAATCGGTTGTTCCTCACAGCAGCAGTGAACTCCAAAGTTACAGTTCTATTCACTCCCATGGCAGTCTCTCTAATATTGAAATTTTCTAGTACTTTCCGGCCCTATAAAATTTTTCCATTAATGCAATTCTATGTTACTAGCTCGCACTTTAAAAATTATCAACATGACACTGACCTGAATTGCCACATCAAATATATGCTTTCCTTTGCTGTTAGGATCTTTATTGTCTCCTTATAAAATTTCAGCACAGTGAAGCTTCACTCTGTATTTATCATTTTTCATACAAAATCCACAATACTTGAGCGAAATGGGGGAAACACGGGCTGTCTTATATAAAAGTACATCATCACTGGAAATTCCACATGATTTTTTCACAGTATACTGGTCATGATTTGTATCAAAAAAAATCCCCAGACTTACTATATCCCCAACTTTTATCATCACTTAGAAAGAATGTTGATTCTCCATCAGGTTGTGAATCAGCATGGTACTGAACTCCATTACTTAACCTCCACATTTTATATACAAGTGATCATCTGCAATGCACTCAATATTTTTTAGTAAACTATAATCCCAAGAGAACAGGGTCACAACCTAGCTAATAGCTTAGGTTGTTGCAAAAGATTAGATTAAGGAAAAAGCTGCTAACTGCTCCATTCATCTAAAAAACTGAGACATGTCAAGTGTTGATGCAAAATTAAGATGATTCCACTGTGCAAAGATATTTAATGTACTTACTAAATGGTTTATCAGTGTGGCAGGAATAGTCATTTCTCTGCCAAGCTGTGCTCCTAGAAACAAAAATATCAACTAGAATAACTAAAAGCTTCATAAGATTAATTGAAAGAGTCAGAAAAAGTAAAAGTGAAAAAAATGCTTAAGATTTGCGGTATTTGTGCAGCAGGCAAAAGAATTCGTGCAAGCAAATAGACCGAGTCATAGCAGAAAAAGAAAATAACAAATACAATGGTCTTTGTTAGATAGTTAGTTGCGAAATACAGATGAGAATATATAGATAGAGTGACACTGATATGTTTTTTCTTACACATGGTGCTGTTGCCTCCTAGTTGTACAGGTACAATTGTAAAATTATTATCTGAAACGTCGCTGCAGTATATGCATAAAATTGGTGAGAAGAAGTTCAAATAGTAACCCAGAAAGTTCTAATGTTTTAGGATGGTTTACTTCCTTCATCAGTTTTTGATCTATTTTGGGCAGAATACAAGGTCATTTCTGTGAACAAAGTAATTAGCATCCATTATCTGTCATTTGATTCGAGAAAAAGATTAGGAAGAACAATTTACTTTCAGCATTAATAAAAATATGAAATTTGTAATTCACATCATATTTTTCACAATTGCGTTGCCTATACTTAAATTGCACAGCATTCAGAAAAATAATGAGTTGAGTTGATCATGAAGTGAATTTCATGCAATCAATCGCATTATTTGCTCAAAGCCCATTGGAATCATTTAAGCAATGGCAAAACATTCTGAACTAGCTCCTTTTGTTGTTTTATGAACTATATCAAAATACTTACTAAGGAAAAATAAGAAGATTAAACACATTACGCATATAGAATTGTTGAATCAGCAAGCCAACTGGAGATCGATCCATTAAGCTTATTTCCTCTAAGGTACCTGATCACAGGACAAAGAAAAACTTCATTGATATCAGAATTGGTTTGTAGGGAGGATTGGCGCAAGAGTCTCTTACATGAATTTACTCTTTCGAGTGTCAATGAAGGTTAGAATTTCACCAGTCAATTTGTTGAAACTCAAGTCTCTGCACACAGAATAAAGGGGAAAAAAAGAAGCTGAAATCTTTACTAAAATTGGTTTTCGCTGTTCTATCTAATAATATTGATTTGTACAAATATGGGCGTGCGCCTGAGCTGCATATGCTCCTACGACTACAACTACAGGTAAATCAAGATATCGTCAAATTGCTCCAGAAAGTGATCTTACACATAATAAAGAGATTTCATTCGGCCAATAAATTCAGGGATTGGTGTTAGAATTTGAAGGATCAATGATGAATTCTTGTTATTGTGTAAGATTCTGAGATTACGGGATGCAACAGTGTTCCATATATATTTACATGTCCAACGGATATTCTTACGGTTGTCTATGTCCTATATAATGCATATTTCTGTAATGGCAAAAATTAAAGGCCTTCTTGTTTTTTTTAGAAGAAAGGTTGCTCTTTTTTCTTGAGAGCGTACGATGATGTGTCTGTACAACAGAAAGCCTGTGCAGACATGAGGCTCCTGCTTTCTATTTTCAGCTTCTCTGCTTTACTTCTATATTTCTGTCTTTCAACAATCGGACCAATAAATGAACAATTTCTTAATGTCCTGAAGTAAGAAAATTTATTTAGGATAAGAAGGTTATGTCTCTTAAACAACAATAGACAATAAATGTAGGATTTAGTGATCAATGATATATATTTTTATATGATTATAGATGAGTATTTGTTGCTTATATATACAATGCTCAACGGTTGCCTAAACTCTATACTAACGGTTGTCCTAAGACCTATATCAACATCCATTTCTTTTTCAGAAAAGATGGAAGTGACCTTTCCCCCTGCTCCTTATCCTGGGAGTCCATGAGCAAAAGCCTGTATAAGCTTTCTGTTTGTATAGTCTCTGAGACTTCCCTTTTCTGTGCCTTTTGTATTTTTTTTCTCTTTTTTATCTTTTAACACTCCCTCTCAAGTTGGGTTCGTATAGGTTGACAGAACCCAGCTTGCTGAGAATAGTTTGATGGTTTGTCTTGTTGAGAGCTTTTGTAAATTGTTTATGACTTCTGATAAATGGTGTTTCGATTTCTCTGGTTTGTACTTTTTCTCTGATGAATGACAATCGATTTCGATGTGTTTGGTTCGTTCATGGAATAATTAGTTTGATGCAATATGTCGAGTAGCTTGGTTGTCACAATACATCTATATGGATCCGTTACATTTAATTTTCATGTCTTGGAGAACTTGTTTGATCCAAATGAGTTCACTGGCCATAAATGCTATGGCTTGATATTCAGCCTCTGCACTTGATTTTGCAACCATACTTTGTTTCTTACTTTTTCACGCCACCAAGTTTCCTCCTATAAAGGTGCAAAACTATGTAGTTGATTTTCTGTCATAACTTCATGCCCAATATGCATCAGAGAAACTAACTACAATGTTAGCGTTATTTTTCTTCATCCAGATTCCTTGACCTGGAGTGCTTGAGATACCTAACTATCCTATTAATGGCTTCCAAATGTACGAGGAGCGTGCATGAATTGGCTTACCATACTCACTGCATATGCAATATCAGGCATGGTAACAGTTAGGTATATCAATTTACCTACTAAGCACTGATATTGTCCTATGTCAGTTAATGGTTCACCATCTTCTAAACTGAGTTTCCATTGGGGTGTTGGCTGGTTTAGCTCCTAGTTTTCTAGTCTATTTTAGTAGGTTAAGAACATACTTTCTTTAGAATAGGAATAACCCTTTGTTTGACTTGGCCATTTATATTCCAAGGAAGTATAATAATTGTCCTAGGTCTTTGATGTCAAATTTTTTTTTAGGCTTTGTTTGACTTTTTCGATTTCTTGGTTGTCATTACTTGTTATTATGATGTCGTCAACATACACAAGAACAACAATAGTATATATATGAGTATGCTTAACAAACATAGAGGAATCTAAAGCGCATTTACTGAAATCAATATTTAAGAGAAAAATGCTTGGCTGGCATATCATGCTCTTGGAAATTTTTTCAATCCATAAATTGTCTTTTTCAGTTTACATACCAGAGAAGAGTCTAATGCGAATTCGTGGCTTAGGGGAAGAGTCATGTGGACTTCTTCCAAGTTGCCTTGCAGAAAAGCATTTTTGACGTCCATTTAAAATAGATTTCATCCCAGGTTGGTAGCTACTAATAGTAGAATCGGACGGTGTTCATTTTTGCAACAGGAGCGAAGGTTTCTTGGTAATCGACTTCATATGTTTAGGTGAATCCTTTGGCTACTAGCCTGTCTTTGTATCTTTCAACCATTCTATCATAATTGTGTTTTATTTTATATGTCCATTTGTATCCTACAGTTTCTTTATTTGATGGTAGTGGGACAATATTCCAGGTGTTGTTTTTCTCTAAGGCTTGAAAGTTCTTCTCTCATGGCCTTACACCATTTTGAGTTGGTGTTGGCTTCATAGAAGGATGTAGGTTCAGTGTGTGTTGTGATATTACTTAGGTATTGTCCGGTATTGGTTTGAAATAGTATCATAAGTAATAAAGTGATGGATTAGATATGATACCTTATGGGACACATAGTCCCTTAATTTTACAGGAGGCCGTATCTGTTGAGTAGATCTCCTCAATGCAATTTCTTCTTCTTGAGGTTCTTCTTTGATTGTTTCAATTTTTCTCCCTGAAGAAATTGTCCTTGAGTTTGGATTCGGCTCTCCATCTGAATGAACAACCTGTTCTTGACTACTACTGTGAGAAAAATCAAAGTTATGCGGAAATAATAAAGTGTGTGGCCCATGAATATCTATCGGAGGGTTTTAGAGACCATCCTTGTGGTAGGGTTCACTTTCTACAAATGAAACATCCCTAGATATATAGGTTTTGTGAGTAGTATGATCGTAACATTTATACTCATTTTTTTGTGAAGAGTACCCTAAAAATAGGGTTTTAACTGAACTTTTATCAAACTTGTGGTGTCGTTTAATGTGGACATAACAGGTGCAGCCAAAGATTCGTATGTGCCCTAATTTGATTTTCATCCTTTGAGGATTTCTAATAGACTTAGATTTTTTAATGTGATACTGGATAACCTATTAATGAGGTACGTGGCGGTTAGGAGGGCATCCGACCAATAGGTAGTTGGGACGTTATTTTGAAAAAGAAGGATTCTGGTGACATCAAGAATATGCCTATTTTTCTTTTTGAGACCCCATTTTGTTCAGGGGTATTAATGCATGTAGTTTGATGCAGAATTCCGTCCTTTTTAAAAAATTCTAAATTTTTTTATTAATGTACCCAGTGCCATTGTTAGATCGAAAGATTTTGATTTTTGCAGCATACTGGTTTTGGACAAAGGTAGAAAATTCTTGAAAGCAAGAAAAATCTCATTTTTTTTCTTTTAATAAGGAAATTCAGGTAGTGCGAGAGTTGTCCTCAATAAATGTAACAAAATACTGGAAAGTGATTATAAGATTCAACAGGGGCAGGTCTCCAAACATCAGAGTGAATTAATTCAAATATCTTTTCAGAAACACTAGACGATAAGGGAAATGGCAAGTGAGTATGTTTAGAAAATTTGTAGACATCACAATAACTAGAATTCATAATTTGTTTAAAATTTTATCGGAGGGATGCTCAAACTGCCTATGCATCAACATGCATCAACTATTTGGTGGAATTTTTGAGACCCATTTTCTAATTGTCCTTCACCAATCGTCTTCCCTATAATTTGATCCATGAAGTATTATTGAAGATGGTGAAAATACAACATTACAATTTAAATCACAAGTTATTTTACCAACAGATAATAGATTTGACTTGAATTCATATAATAGCAAGATATTCTTAATATTTTTGTTAAATAATAAAGTGGTGCCACAGCCGTGAATTTTGACTTTGTTCTCATTAGCTACTGTCACATATTGATAATCTGCAATGGGAGCTAAATTTTGCAATTTCATTGGATCCTATGTCATGTGATCAGTGGCTCCGGAACCAATGATCCAATTATTTTAGCATGCATTTGTAATTTTTAGTGATGAATTTAGAGAATTTGATACCGAACCTGACCCATTTAATTGTTGTTGTTGGACCAGGGCTTGAATTTGAGATAACAATTGATTTAATTGCATGTTGGCTGTTGGGTTGGATCCGCGTCGACTTTGGGTCGGGTCAGCAGGGTCGAATCTGGGTCGGGTCATAGGTTCGGGTCGGGTTGTTTCATAACCCTCAGACCCATCATATACACCCGAACCCATCACTGACCCGGACATTATTTTTTCACCCTCTACATTAGGGTTTCGCTTTGCGCTTGCCCTCCCGCCGAATCTTCTTTCCTCCTCTCCTCTTTCTCATCTCTTCATCCCTCTAGAGCTCTCCCACCCTCGAATCGTACTCAACTGAGGGTGTAGATGCCAGCAGCGATCGCGATGGTGACCCTGTTTCTTACAATGGTCGCATCGCTCGATGCTGCTTGGTCCTCCCCTCGGTTGGGATGCTTCGTGGGTGAGGAGGCATCGAGTGGAACACGTTCTATTTTTCCATCTGGTCAGTACTTCTGTCGCATATTCTTCTCAATTAATTGTTGCGCATCATAATCATCATAAAATAATTAAAACTTTTGCTAGTTAATCAAAAACTCAATAACTAATACTCACAGATTTTAGAGTTTATGAATGTAATTAAAATTCATAAATAATGAAAAACTAATGAATTTTAAATCTTTCAAATTGAACATAAAACAAATATATTGATAGCATTAATTTTAAAATAAAAAAATATTATATCAGTTCATTATTCATTTTTGAATTTTTTACTTTTTGGATTGAATATTAAAATTTTAAAAAATGAAAGATTTTAAAAAATGGAAAAATTATTTAAATCTATAGATTTTCAGCCATTTTTCATTTATTGGATAATTGATTCAATAAAATCTTTGAATTTTCTTAAAATCTTCCATTTTTAATCATCCAATCCAAATGGCATCTAAGAGTTTTTATGTAAAAAATTATATATATTCTTACAATATATTAAGTATATACTTTAAAATTCAAGAATTTTATACTTATTACATGTTTGTTATATGTTTGTAAAATGCTTGCATGAACACGAATATGTAAGAATATATTATTAAATTATTTGAAAATATAATTTTTTTAAATATATAATAGATAATATATATTTAATATATAATGACTTAATTTTTAATAAAGGATATCATTAAAATATATTATAAATAAAATTAATATATATCTAAATAAATATATAAATTAATATATATAATATATTATGGGGATATAATATTTATTATCGTTATCAATATAATTTAAAATTAAATCAATAACAATAAAAAAATGCAACCATTATGGAGCCTCAGTCTGAGTGTGCATAAGCAACGACAAAAAATCATCCTTAATTTTTTTTTCATTTTTCCTTTCCAATCTATTTACTCTCTGCAAATATAAATATATATATATATATATATATATATATATAATTAGTATAAATTAGACAAGTGAAACAATTAGTATAAATTCCAATGATACAATTTGAAAAAACTGTTATAAATAATAAAAAAATATAAATTTTTGAGCAATCTGGATGAAAAATAAATAAAAATTTTAGTGAAGAATTTAATTATAAAAAAAAGAAAAAAAAAGAAGAGTAGAAAATAATGAAGGATAAAAACAAAAAATATAAAATTGAAAAAGCGTAAAATAAAACAGATTATTAAAAGAAAAAACTCCAAAATACGCATATAAAAGTAAAGAAAATAAAAATAGATAGTACTAAATTTCATAAAGCTATTATTGAAAAGAAAAACGTACATTTAAACCCTTTCAAATGATACTCCGGGAATAAAGTTTGTTGTCTTGATAATTCCTATTCATTTATCTTTCATCCTAAGTACTTTGTAGCAATTTGAATTAATAGAAAAAAATAAAACTTAGTTAAAAAAAGTCTGAACTTTCGAGCTGTTAGTTATTAATAAATCTAGCATATATATTTTCAATGTTAATACCAAATTAAACCATTAAACATATATCGAATTAAATTAAAAATTTAAATTCGTTGATGTAGCAAAATTTGATTAAACTAAAAAAAAAATACTAGCAAATTTCATTTTATGATTTGGATTGTTGGAATAATAAACCAACACGAGAATGTGTAAGTATATTTTTGTTGGATTCTGATCAGAGTTCCAATTCATAATAACAAGAGGTAGCAGCTGTTGAATATCTTACATTATTAGTAAGAGTTGGCATGCAATAGAAGAACATAAAATAGGGAAATTTACGACCACCAAAATAGAACTCTCCTTTTCTTTTCCTACAATTGGCATTTGGAATAAGAAACTCACGCAAAGTCAAAGTATTTGTCTTAATTCTTTTTTTTGAAGAAATATATATAAAAAAGAAAAGAAAAAGAAGAATTATACTGTAGAAGAATTATTAATGAGAAAAGTATCTAAAAGAAAAAAAAGACTAGTCAACTGAGAATCCTCTTTTTTGGTTATATAATAATATAGAAGAAAGAACGCGTTTTGAGACATTATTAGAGTCAAACAACAAGAATCATCTACAACGAGAACAAGGAACAAGGAACAAGAACACGAACAAACCTCACCACCAACTCCAAAGTCCAAACTTACCCCACCCTTCAACCAAACACTCAATTTATCATCAAAATATCCAAGAAAACTAAACTGAAACGAAAAGCTCATTTCTTTCTTTCTTTCTTTCTGTTTTTTTTTTCCCCCCTTTACTTTCAAGAACTGAAATATTAGAAAGCAGCCATCAAAAGCAACAGTTTTTCTTTTTCTTTATGTAAAATAAATATAAAAAGATTGAATAATAAAGATTAGAAGAAGATGAGCTTCAGCTCAGATGCTTTGACTACTACCCTCTGCAACTCAATCCAAGCATTGGGTCGTGGCTTTGATGTTACATCTGATATAAGACTTTTGTATTGCAAGGGTGCTCCTGGGTCTAGACTTGTTCATATTGATGAACAGCATACTAGGGATCTACAACTTTCTGATGGAGTTTTGGTGCCTAACGTTTCTGTTGATATTGATTGTTCTATAGGCCAAAGGAGCATTGATAGAATTCCTGTTTGCACTTTCCATGAGGTAATTTATTTTTTCCTCAATCTGTTTCTTTCAAATCATTCATTGGTGCACTTGATTTGATTTGATTTCTTTTTCTCTTTTTGTCCTAAATGGTGTATCGGGTGAATTTCTTTAGGGGTTTGTATCAGGATTTTTATTGCTAAATGATTGTTTCTACTTTTGAGGTGTTTGTCGATTTTTGATGGATTTTTTTCCTTTTTGTTGATCTTTGGGATTTGTTAAACTATATCAAAATGAAGTTCTAGTTTTTGCTGATGAGTTACAGTGGGTAATTAATACTAAAAGGAAAGAATAGCATATTGAAGTTTGTATTGACTGACAGGATATGTGTATCCTTGAATTCAGTTTGAATGAATTCTCCATTGACAGCTCTATCCTATCCTATAATGGTTTATTCAATTTGAGAAGTGACTTTTTGACTTCTCTAAATGATACTAAATTTTGGCTTGTTTTCAGAAAACAATCTGTTTAGTATTTAGGACCTCATCATTATTTACCTGAGATATTTCTTTTAATTCTGTCTTGTGCTTGCGAGGGATACTCTTTAAATCTCACTCCTCTCAGAAGCTGGTCACTGACCACAATTCTTGCTGATTGTGACGTAAATTTGAAATAAAATGTTGTTAGCTTCCAACCAAAATGTGTGTGTATGGTACATTTCTAATATGGATTATTTTTATGCAGTTACTGCTGAATAAAAACCAAGAGTGCACATCTTGATAGTTTAGGTTTTGCAATTCTAGAAATTTAAATTGGTAGTAGAACTATGTTTCTGAAAGGTTTTGAGCCCAATTTCACACCCTAACTGCCAATTTTCAAATAAATCAGTTCAACTTCAGCTGGCCTTTTTCTGCTTGACCTAGGGTTACAGTTGACCAATTAGCACTTTTCAACCTAGTCCAGGGTTTCAGTTGCTATTGATGTGGTCCATCTAGTCGCCTAATTGAGTGTGTTTTCTTATTTGCATTTGCATTATGTCAGTTTGCCTTCAAACCCCACATGTAGGCCTCATGGATTGAGCTCTTTGGTTTGAATTGTGTTGCATTGATCTTACGATTAGAAAATATGGAGTTGCCAAAATTTAGTGTTAGATTTAGACAATATTGATAGGTTAAACTTCTAAAGTAACGGCAATTCAACTTCTTTTGTTTTGGTGAAGAAGATCCTTTCGTAAGGAACTAAAGCAGCACTGCCTTCCATTTCATTGGACATGCTGAATTGGTGAACTCTTATGGAGAAGACAGAAGAGCGCAGTGTGCGTAATGTTGCATTCATGTGCAATTGGAACTCACATGGTTGGCTAATTCATGTAGGTCCTCCTGTGTATACTTTATTATTTAAATGAATTAGGTTTCTTGCTGGAACACAAAAAAGAAAGGATATTTGGCAAAGCACTTCATAGGTGCATCTTTGTTACATGAGATAATCAGATCTTAAGGTAATGGGATCCAGTTATGGAGGCTTTGATTGAGAACTACCAGGAAGGTAAATTGGAGACTAGGCCAACTGAGGTTTTCTACAGTGTTAAATCTTCTCTTTAGCAAGCCAAGCTACAAGATGAGTACAGTTCGTTTTAAGTATAGACATATCTTATTTATTTTTTATAGGCTTGAAGTTTGAGTTTCCTTTGACTATAGAAGTTGGACATTTGTCTACACAGCTAAAGAAGTTTTCACATGGTTTTACAATCAAGCAGCATAATCTTATTTACATTATTTTATGCTAGATTCTCATGTTTGTGACATGGCATACTTTCATCTATTTGTAGCAAGGCTTTCAATTTTCTGGTACTTACAGTTAAATTAGTTTATAACGATTTTAACTGGAAGCTTATGGTTTGAAACTTCAGATGGCAGGAAGATTCAATGAAAAATCAGGTATATCAGGACATATTCCACTTGGAAGCTTTAATGGCATGTTCAACTTCACTGGCTCTTGGCAAGTTGATGCAGCAGCAACAAAATCCCTTGCAATGATTGGGTATTTCATCCCCCTATACAAGGTTCAATTAGCAAAAGTGAATTTAGTTCTGCATGAGGAAATCAAGCGTGCTGTTCCTTACTCATGGGATCCTGCAGCCTTGGCTAGGTAAATATTATTGGATCACAAAGTCTACAATGCACAATTTTTTACTTCATCCCATTTATATTCTGTTTTCATAAACCTTTAGTTTGATATCGCTTTTACTGTAAATGGAAAAAAGTACAATGAGACCCAAATTGGTAAGTTTGCATATTTGGCCTCTGTGGGGCTCAATCAAATAATGAGTTTGTAATCCCAATGATGTGGTGCACCCATGACCTGTGTGCTTATGCATGTCAGTATTACTTGTATGATAGAATCCCTAGAGCGACTTGAAGAAATTTATTTTTCTCTGAACGTACTTGAAGAGATCCAACAGCTTTCTTTTGAATTTGTTGTATTTTTTTTTTGTCTGTCAGTTTCATTGAAAGCTATGGTACCCATATTGTCACATCTGCAACAATTGGTGGAAGAGATGCTGTTTATATCAGGCAACACCAGTCCTCATCCTTGTTAGTGTCAGACATTGAGAGCTATGTGAAAGACATTGCAGACCAGAGGTTTCAGGAAGCAAAGAGTCAGTTAAGTGCTGGGCCCTTAAAATACAAGGACAAGGTTAGTATCATGGCATTACTATAACAGACTTTTTCTTTGTGTGTTTGTACGTTAACCTTGGGTTCTTGTTCATGGCTTTGTTTGATTAATCTTGGTTTGATAAAAACCATATTGCATTATTTTTCTTTCTTTTGTTATTCTCCATGCATGTTATTGCACTTTCGTTTGCTTTCCGTTTCCTCCAATAAATAAATTTTTATATGCTATAGAAGTGTGAGAAATCAGTGGAAATTAAATTATTTGTTGTAGGATGTAACAGTCATTTTTAGAAGGAGAGGAGGCGATGATCTTGAGCAGAGTCATGCCAAGTGGGCAGAAACAGTGCAGTTGGCACCAGATGTAATTAACATGACATTTACACCTATAATCTCTCTGCTTGAAGGAGTGACTGGCATTAAACATTTAGCCCGGGCAATTGACTTATACTTGGAGTGTAAGTTCTCCTCAATATATTTGTTTTTTTTCTTTCTTCCTACATTTGTGAATCTTATTCATTTTGCAATAAACTGATCTAGTCAAGGATCATTGAGACTGACGATTATTATTGCTTGAAATAAATTTTTCGTTCCTCTTCTAAGCATAATTAATTCGGCAAAATACTTGGTTAGTACCTTGAGCTTTTCAGTAACTTTTGATGAAGTCATATGCAAGGCTACATCTTTTAAATAAATGGCATGTGAAGAAACTTTGAACAAGATGTAACTGCCTGATCTGAAAGTCAAAGCTATAACTTCCTTATTATTGAGAACTTCTCAGATGTCTTGTTCTAGTTACATGCATTTTAAAAATTTCTTATAATGTCTTGTACTTTCAACAGACAAGCCACCGATAGAAGATTTGCAATATTTCTTGGACTTTCAAATTGCTCGAGTTTGGGCTCCAGAACAGAATAACCTTCTAAGGAAGGAGCCCGTTTGCCCATCCCTCCAATTCAGCTTGATGGGTCCCAAGCTGTATATCAGCCCAGACCAGGTAATTTTTCGTATCTGTAAAATATGTACTTAATATGCTGATGGCGATTAATATGTAACATGTTGCATTTCTTCAATTACATAACGGAATTAAACAGAGGAAAAGAAAAAGGGTCTTATCATTCTGTAAGAATTGAAAGAAATTATATATAAGTGCATGATAAAGTGAAAGCCAGCAAGACAGTGGCTAATTCTTATCCCTCTGGCATCTCTGTGTTCTCAGTCCTGAAAATGTTGCTTTCCTGAAAAAGGTACTTGAATTTTAACCCATTAAGACTTGCTTCTATATGAAATGAAAATGACTTCAAGAAAGGAAATCATTGTGAATAAGAAAATTTAATCTTAAAAAACATAATTTCACCTTAACATCTCTTGTAAAATTTATGTGATGACGAGATTTCAGACATCTAAATATCTTGAATGATGAATTGATGATAGTAGTAGTTGAATGACTTAAAATAAAATATTTAACTGCTGTTGGAGTTACCACTTAGTCACTTGCGCCAGTACTTGAATAGTAGTATTGTTGAACTTGCATCTTTCAGTGCTGCTTCAAGATTTAAGTGAAACAATTTGTAAATTGTGCACAATCTTTTCATAAAAATTTAATTCTTTCCTATCTGGTGGAAAGTTCTCCTCAAGACTTGAGCAAATTCTGTTGGTACAGATGCTGTCAGCATAAGCATCAACTCCATCTGTTGCAGTGGGTTATTAACCTAACTCAAATATCTATGGTATTGCAGGTAACTGTTGGTCGTAAGCCAGTTACTGGTCTTAGACTTAGCCTAGAAGGCAACAAGCAAAATAGACTCTCCATCCATTTGCAGCATCTAGTGTCCCTTCCTAAAATTCTTCAACCTCATTGGGACGCACACGTAGCCATTGGTGCACCAAAATGGAAAGGTCCTGAGGAGCAAGACAGCCGTTGGTTTGAGCCTATTAAATGGAAGAACTTCTCCCACGTAAGCACTGCACCAATAGAATACACTGATGCTTCGATTGGAGACCTATCTGGTGTTCACATTGTTACTGGTGCTCAGCTTGGTGTATGGGATTTTGGAGCCAAAAATGTGTTGCACCTCAAACTCCTATTCTCAAAGGTTCCAGGCTGTACAATAAGGCGGTCTGTATGGGACCATAGTCCCTCCAATCCTTCTCTGCAGCCATCCAACGGGGCATCATCTTCAATTTCAAATGAGAGATCCTCCAGTGATAGGAAGGAAGATAGTTCAAGCCATGCCGGAAAATTGGCGAAAATAGTTGACGTGACTGAAATGTCGAAGGGACCACAAGATATTCCAGGTCACTGGTTGGTAACAGGAGCCAAGCTTGGGGTGGACAAGGGAAGAATTGTTTTGCGTGTGAAGTACTCCTTATTGAATTATTGATAGATTGGTTTCTATAATTTTTAGGCTTACCCTTTTTGCATTTGTAAGCATAGTCAGGCATTCTTTGCACAGGCATCCTAGTTCTTTTGTTTATTTGTACATTACCTTTGTTGGTTTTAGCCCCATAGCTGATAGTTACATCATTAAATCTTTCAGGGTCCTTTCTTAATATATTTGTTTGTTAAGAGAGAAGGGTTTGTTATCTGATATAATAATAGACGCATTTAGTCTACACATAGAAAGTGATTTTTGCCCGTGAATGAAGGACTCGCATCAATCTGCATTTACTCCTTGTCTTCATGAGTGTTAATGTATTTTATGTAGATTGCAGTTTATTTACAGAGAATCTTAATTAGGGGGTGAGCACAATTTGGGAAAAAGAAAGACCTAATTACACTCATAATTTGGTTTGGTTTGCGTTTCATTTTCTTTACATAATTTGATTTCAAATTTAAAGGATTTGGTTTTAACTGAATAAATCAAAATAATAATAAAATCTTTTCATTAAATTTTATGTAATTCACTTATTTAGTTCTGGTTTTTTCGATTTAGCCTCTTATTTGATTTAATTTATAGTTATATAAAATTTGGTTAATTCAGTTTCATACCATATTTACATACTTGCATAAAATTAAAAATTAACTCTAAACCGGTCAGACCCGGCACCTTAGCCGGCCATACAAACTAATTAACAAGTTGTTCCCTCCACCTGGAAAACAAAAGCTAGTGGCAAAATTAGGGCCTCTGTTCCCCCATACTTGACCAAATTAAAATATAAACCATCTGAATACAGGATTCTACAATTTTAATGTGAATCCCTTGCGTTTGCATGTCTAAATTAATGGGTTGTAACTGCATTCCGTCTTGGTATCTCTCACTTGTTAAAGGTATCTTTAATATTTTATGGACTGCGGAGGCAGGACTCTGCTAAGTTTAAGTTACATCTGCTGAGAGACTCTTAACAATTTCCCTGAAATGGCGACTCTTTCTTTCATTCCATCAGGATGTAGTTTGCATCATTTACAATGGATATAAACACTAGCAGCTAAAAATTCCTGCCAATTGCAGAAGAAACAGGCACATATTCTTGTCAGGTTCTAAATATTGGCACCATTTTGGATTACGCATCAATTATTTTGTGCTTGTTTTATTGCACTTCCAATAAATGTCTTCTGCAACCAAAAGCTAACTTAACATTATTTCTGTTGATTATATTATATTATATCAAATCGCATGTATCATTCTCATGTCATTTTACTAGTATCATTTTGACACTGTCTTTGCTCAAGCTCTCAAATTATTAGTCGGCAATGATGATAAAAATAATAAGAGAATGGAGTCGTAATCATACAAATACAGACTAGGACTGAGCAAATGGTTGATTTGGTTTCAGAATTGACCCGAACCGGTTTTCTTTTCTTTTTCTTCTTTAATTTTTCAAACTGAATTATAAATTATTTTATATTTTTCAAAGTATTCATTTCATATTTTACATACATAACAATGTCAATAATTTATTTACTAAGAGTTTAATTATATGACATAAAAATCATCTTTAAAATATTAAATTTCATAGTATATAAAAATAACATATTGATAGATATTATAAAAGTAAAATTTCTCTTACTGAAAGCCAAATTAAATTAAATATTTTTTTATTTAATCAAACTTGTCAGTTATGTTCCGTTCTATTTCGCTTGAGGATTGATATATAACTGATGTGATAAGACCGTGCAAAATTAGAAACATTGATATTATTATAAATTGATATACTTACATCTAAAAATATGATTCACATAAAAGTGTAAAATTAGAATTTGAAAAAGCTTTCTGATTTGAATGGAAGAGTAAAATCAAATGCAAATTTTTCGTTTTAAGAAATAATCAATATATATTTATATTATTAGATTTCTTTTTGAACCAGGAAAGTTTACCATATTGAATTATAATTATAAATAAAGTACTAATTTAAATAATAGATGACAATTTTGACAAGTAACAAAACTTTGCTCTGGCCCTATTAAAAGTTATTGTACGATTTGTGTCCTTAAGTAGTTAACAAGAAATGGAAATTAACCCCTTAAAATTGAAATTAGAAACTTATATAGAAAGTCTGTTTGACTAATATTAAAAACATTTAGAGGCAGAGCCATACTAAACTTACCTAAGTAAACACACGAAAACAAATGTTCGCACATTAAATAAGGAAAATTAACAAATTTTTGGGGTAATATATCCTTCCTTGCATATATATATATGATTCCACTTTAGCTTATACCATTCTCTGGTCTCTTATCTTTTCTCCTGTAGAAGGCAGCGAAGCATATTCCAGTAGATAGCCATGGTATATTGTTTTTGTTTTTGGGTCATTTATGTTATGAACCTACTGTTATCTGCATTTTTATCAGTTTAGTAATGATTGTTATTGACATTGTTTGAATCTTTTGCAGGAGAAACTTGAGTTTATTGAAGGAAAGGTGGACTGGAAGGGAAGACAAGCTGTTAAGTATAAGCATGGAGGGACTGGGACTTCTTTCCTCGTGCTTGGCAAGTGTAGCTTATGGGTTTTTATAAAGTTCAATCTCTTTTACAACATAATTATCACTAGTTTGGTATGCTTTGGTTGACAGGAACTTTCGGTTTCGAAGAGTTCGCAAGTGTTGCATTAGCAGTGAACTTGGTCACATATTTCAATGGGATTATGCACTTTGAGATAGCAGATGCGGCTAACCAGCTAACTAACTTCATGGGTGCGGGCTACATCCTCACTATTTTAGTGGCTTTTGTTGCAGACACTTATATTGGCAGATGGAAAGCTGTTATCCTTTCAGGATTTCTTGAGCTCTTGGTAAACATATTACTTGATCAATTCACGATCAATTTTTCTTTTTGCAAAGAAAATTATTGATGCCATGAGTCATTCAGCAACAAAGTTGTAATGACTAATTATTCTAATGAGTCACTGGAGCATTGTAATATAATTATCATCTGAAAATTATATATGTTCCTCATAACCAGGGACTAGTAGTGCTAGCAGTTCAAGCTCACTTCCCCAAGCTCAAACCACCTCTTTGTAATGTCTTTGATCCAACTTCTCACTGTGAGAAAATTGGAGGTGCCCATGCTCTGCTGCTCTTTGTAGGTCTCTACTTGGTTGCTTTTGGTAGTGGTGGAATCAAAGCTGCGTTGCCATCGCATGGGGCTGATCAATTTGATGACAGAGATGCGAAAGAGTCCAGGCAGATGTCAAGCTTCTTCAACCATCTCTTGCTAGTAATATGCGTGGGTGGTGCTATTAGTTTAACACTTCTAGTCTGGGTGCAAGATAAGAAGGGATGGGACTGGGGATTTACATTCAGTGCTCTTGCCATGGTATTGGGTCTGATAATGTTTTCTGCTGGATTACCAATGTATCGTATTCAACTTGTACAAAAATCTAGTGCCATTACAGAAATTATACAGGTACGTGAATTGCTAAACCCCTTAAATTACCATTTCAGAAAAGTGTCAGTGCACGAGACTTGTATTTTGAGCTCTGAAAGAGGTCAAGTTACTTAATTTGATTAAGCACTTTTCTTGGATTTATCTTTTGCAGGTATATGTAGCAGCCATCAGAAATCGAAAACTTCAAATTCCTGAAGACCCTTCAGAATTGTATGAAATTAACAAGGACAAGGAAGCTGCTATGGAAGCAGAGTTTCAGTTTCACACAGATACTTTCAGGTCAAATCTAAGATTTCACCATTCGGTAAATAACCGAAAATAATATATAAAGAAGCGTGTCTATCTTTATCTCAGAAGTAAATTTAATTGTTAGCAGATTCCTAGACAAAGCAGCTGTACAAACAGGGCAGAACAAAAAACCTGAGGCTCCAATTCCATGGAAACTATGCAGAGTAACCCAAGTGGAAAAAGCAAAAATCATACTTGGAATGCTACCAGTCTTCTGTTGCACAATTATTATGACACTATGCCTAGCTCAGCTTCAAACATTCTCCGTCCAACAGGGTCTCTCCATGGATACTCGCATCACCAAATCTTTCAACATCCCACCAGCTTCATTACCAATCATCCCATTTCTTTTCCTGATAGTCATAATCCCAATATATGATCGATTATTTGTACCATTTGCTCGCAAAATCACTGGCCATCCAGCAGGAATAACTCACCTTCAACGTATAGGAGTTGGCCTAATTCTGTCTTCTATATCCATGGCATCAGCTGCGTTAATGGAAGGGAAGAGAAAACAAGTTGCTAGAGACCACAATATGTTGGATGCTATCCCAGTGTTGCAGCCATTGCCAATTAGTGTCTTCTGGCTATCAATTCAATACTTCATATTTGGTATTGCAGACATGTTCACATATGTTGGACTTCTCGAATTTTTCTATTCACAGGCACCAAAAGGGATTAAGTCCATTTCCACTTGTTTTCTTTGGAGTTCAATGGCACTTGGATATTTTTTCAGTACCATTTTGGTTAAGATGGTGAATAGTGCAACCAAAGATATTACTAGAAGTGGAGGTTGGTTGGCGGGGAATAATATTAACAGGAATCATTTGAATCTTTTCTATTGGTTGCTATCTGCTTTGAGCTTCATCAATTTCTGTACTTATTTGTTTGTTGCTAAGAGGTACAAGTACAGGCCTCAGATTATTCCTGTGGATTCCGATGAGAACAGCAAAGCTTAGGCCAAAGAAGAAAATAAAGCATTACCGCAGAGTCCTGAGCCAAACAAGAAAATAAAGCATCACCACAGAGTCCTGAGTTTCCCTTTCTTATTCTTTAACTCTGTTGGTTTTGGTAATTTAGATTTCACGGGCGTTGATATGAATCTAGAGAAGGTTTGAACTCCTTGGATCTATAAGCTCTTCAATCATAGAAAATTATTTGTTCTTGCTAGTGCAGGAATATCCCACTATATGGAACATATTTGGTCATAGAAGCATTTTGGCAGAATTGGGAAAGAAAAAATGGAACATTTATTAGAAGATACAAGTTATTTTTAAATGGTCACTAGATCATCAGGCCTTTGACAAATCTATGGTAATTGCCAATTTCTGAAACAGTTATATCAGAAGCTTCAGGAAATAACCTAGAGTGCGATAACACCAGCAACCCGGATAATTATTCTAATAATTAAACCCAGATAATGTACGCAATCGGATTTGCAGATTACTGCTTTATATTCAATTATTTAATTTAATTGGACTAATCTAGAAACTGTAGCTAGCTCTAGCCCAAATCCAAATAAATGAGAAAGAAAAATAATCGCACCACGCAATTAAGCCACTAAATTCTCATACTTAACCACTTGTCAACGAACTTCATAATTCTCAGCCACCTCAGTCTCTCATGCATGCCTACGTGTCATCACCTCTCTTTCTTCCCATCCTTTTAAAAGAACAAGAGCAACACTTGCACTAACTCAATATTATATCAAATAATAAACTTAGAAACTAATCCAGGTCATGGCTTCTAGCGACAGGTCACCGGATCCAACCCCTGTCCGTGGCGGAGAGGAACCGATACCGCCGGGCAAGCCTATGTCAACGGAGCAGCACATGCTTGATAAGGGTGCACAGATGTTGCAGTCATTAAAACCAGTGAAGCAAATAAGCCAACACGTTTGCACTTTTGCTATTTATAGCCACGATATGTCTAGACAGATAGAGACTCACCACTTTGTCTCCAGGATTAATCAGGATTTTCTTCAGTGTGCTGTTTATGATATTGACGACTCTAATGGCCGTCTCATTGGTAATTTCGCTAATTTTTTCTTTTTTGTTTTCTTGATTCTTGAAAAAGGCCAAACCAAGATTTAAGAAGATCATAGCTTAATTAGATTTCTTTTTTCATTTGTAGGAGTGGAATATATAGTGTCAGATAAGATATTTGAAACTTTGCCACCTGAAGAGCAAAAGTTGTGGCACTCCCATGCTTATGAGGTTCATTGTATTTTTTTCTTGTTGATGTTGCTAAATTGGTTTAATTGACTATGAAACCTGAAGTTGGGATGGATTACCAGGTCAAATCAGGACTTTTGGTTCATCCTCGTGTGCCAGAAATGGTGGTGAAACCCGAACTGGAAAATTTGGCCAAAACTTATGGCAAGTTTTGGTGCACATGGCAGGTTGATAGAGGTAAAATTAAGCATGCACACAAGTCCATGAAAAGATTTTGGCATGAATGGTTTCATGCACCTCTGCTAATTATAGTCGGTTTCTTATTGATTTTGTGACTGAATTATTAGGTGATAGACTTCCACTAGGTGTACCTGCACTGATGATGTCTCCACAAGCTGTGAACCTGGGAATGGTGAAACCGGAGCTAGTTGAAAGAAGGGATTACAAGTATAACATATTGACTGATGCTATAAAGCAATCCAGGTTGGAAATTGCAGAGCCAGAGTGGATAAATCCTCAAGCTGACTACTGGAAGCAGCATGGAAAATGTTTTGCCATTGATGCTGAGATAACTGATATGAAATTGACGGCACCTTTTCCATGATGAGCCATACATATAGTTGGAGCTCATCTTCATAAGCTAGAAGACAGTATGAAAGAGAAGGTGGTGTTTGCATATGTAGGATGTGTAGATATGCGAAGTAAAATGTTTTCTTTTCGGTGTTAGATATTTTGCGGAATAACTCTTGGACTATACTATGTTGTTAAAGTGATGTCTGTATTAACTATATAAATTAAAAAAAATCCTTCTGCTCTCTGTTTCTCTTTCCGAGTATGTATGTTTCAACTTGGCAATTAATTTAGTGGCTTTTAGGCAACTATTGGTTGCCGTCCGGGGCCTTCATCAGCAACTGCGTTGCCCTGAGCCATGAAATTCCGTCCACACGTTTCATCCAGGTTGCCTGCCATTTGCATGGGACATCCGCTGAATCGGACGGGTAAGCGTTACAGAAGAAATGGAGTCGCGGCCGAGTCGTGAGTCGTAATGTGTGCCAACGACATGCCCAAGCTGTTCTGATGCTATGAATAGCTGCTGCAATTTCTGCTTCATGTGCGTAACACACCCCTAAAGGAATAGCGAAACATCTTTATTTACGAGCTTGAGGGAAAGCTCCGCCTGCTCCTGCCGATCCCGGAGAAACCATTGTCGCTTCAGCTTCATCTGTATTGGGGCTGACTCAACTTCAACAGTGTTGATCATTGGAGTTGGAATAGCTTTTATATTTTTTTTTAAGGGAATAACTTTTATATTAAGTGTACGAAAAAGAGATAATTATATATTTTTTAGTGTCTTGAAATTTATCAAGGGATAATTTTATTTTACTTTTAGATTTTTTTAAATTTATTTTTATAAACATAGATTTAAATCTATTGATATAAATATAGATGAGAAAGAGATAATTTTGTTTTATTTTTAGATTTTTTTTAAATTTATTTTTATAAACATAGATTTAAACTTATTTTTATAGATACAGGTGAGAAAAAATTACTAAACTGGTGAAAAATTAAAAATAGATTAATTAGTGATAGTTTTAGGATAAATTTTATTTTATATAATTTCTATTAATTTTTAATCTAATAGTTTTAGTTGTTAATTCATAAATTTATTTATTATAAAATTAATTATTCTAATAAAAGATATATTTATATATATCGATAAATTTGACATTTTATTATTTTTATAAAACGTTTTTGTTATTTTAACATAAAAGTCTATATCGAAAAGAATTTATATTAATGTTTATAATGAATTTGTTAAAAATATTATTTTATTATTTTTATCGTTAATCACAACAATTAAACGTTGAATTACTTTATGCCACATCAAATAGTAAAATTCAGCATTTTTGTTCTTCCCATCTTTTTGTTTCTTGCAATTTTGCTAAGGGATGTGCTCAGGAGAGTATTTTTGGTGTTCGATTGGGTCGAACTGGAACAGTCAACTCTTTTCCGCTCAGCTAGAAGATGGGATATCAGTACTCAAGTTAATCAGCTTTGGTGTGGGGCAATCAAATAAGTCGAAAGGAATAAAACACAACTTATCCAAGAAAACAGGACCTTCTGTTATAAAAGATAAAGACCAAACCGGTCGTGGATATTTAAAACTGATATCTGTCATGTAGAAGCAGGCATTGCTATTCTCTTCCAATTCAACTATGGCTTGCTTCCAGTTGTCTAAGGCCAATTATACTAATATCTTCAACAACAGAATCTATCAAAACCCACCTCTCGAAAAACATAAAACAAGCAAATACTCTATGTTGTACTCTATGCTACTTCAAGTGCCCAAAATTCTACTCCACCTCTGTTCAAAATGTGAACTTTTCAAGTAAATCAATTATTATCATTGTCATTATTTTTGTGTCATAGGATTAAACTTAAGTTGCTTCTGAAATTGATGAGATGGGCTACCCAGTTCAGGCCCAAAATTGGGTCTTCATTCCACGTTCTACTCCAAGAATATACCTTATGCATGTGCCATGTACTCATTATATTTCTTTTTTAATCTCAATTTACGCCCCAGATACTGGCAACTTCAAAGATCAAATCTTTTTGTTTAAAACAAAAAAAGAGTTCAAATCTTTGACAACCCATCTTCGACTCTATGATCTTCCCTCGATGACTGCAATCATCTTTTCTTCATTAAAATTCATTGATAAAAATATCCCACTTCCCATTTTCTAATTTGTTTAACCTTGGCAGTTGACACAAAATCTGCACTGAAACAATGGAGGACCCGTTGTATTCTATCATAATCCCCCTTTTCAATTCCACAAATGTTCTCTCTTAATTTCATTAAATTCTTATCCTTTCTTGGTCTGTTCGGTTTCTCTCTCTTTCTGTATTCGATTCTCATGGAAATTCCAGCAACAGCAACAGACATCACTGCTCAAAAGTATGTCTATTCAGTGTGGGCGATTCCAGCAGAGGATGTGTCAGCAAGACTAAAGAAGTTGATGGAGGATTTGAGATCAGAATTTGGTGGGCCTCAGTTTGAGCCTCATGTTACTGTAGTGGGTGCTATTAGTTTGACTGAGGAAGAAGCTCTGGAGAAGTTTAGATCTTCTTGTGATGGCCTTACGCGTTATATCGCTACTGTTGATCGTGTGGCTACTGGGACTTTCTTTTATCAATGTATTTATCTGCTTTTGAATCCATCTCCTGAGGTGATTTTGTTATTTGGGATTCTGATTTTGTGGGCTTTATTATTTTGTTTTTTGTTCTAGGAAGATCTGTATGTTTTAGGTGCTGTTTCGATCAGATAGATTGAATGATTAATTGTTTAAGTGGAGTTGTTTTCTTCTTGTTTCAGGTAGTGAGAGCTAGCGCACACTGCACTGGGCACTTCGGTTACAAGAGTTCTACTCGTAAGTCTTTCTCTCTCCCCAAACCACCCTTCTGAACTGAATTCTTTCTGGTTAAAGAATCTCTTTCTAGTTTCTCTGGAACAATTAGGAGATTTTCTAGAAATAAAAAAAGGAGCAATAGCCAAAGCTAAAGTTGTAAGCTTGAACAGAAACACACTACTTTGTGTTCAGACAATTGTTCGAGAATGTATTGTAAAAATAGAGAATGAAGAAGAAGAACCAAGTAAACTTGGACTAGGAATAGGATATAAGAAATATAATATGTGAAGTTTCATACTAATTTTAAATTGGCGGTTTTCTTGTTTTTTTTTTTTTTTGGGGGTATTCTTCTAAGCTTCGCAGACCTTGGCAGTTGTACATGAGAACCTTAGGAACCAGTATGCATTTCTTTAGCTGTGAAATATCCAGTAGTTGTAAAATACTAGGTTTTTAGTCAGTAAAATGAGCCTTTAGAATTTGAAGGGAATGGTAACAGTTTGAAAACTTCTTGACAATGAGTATTCGGAAAAGGTATGGATGCTATAATAAATTACAAGTCTTAGCTTTACTTTTGATTTTTGTTTGCAATAATGTATCCGGCCAAGGTAAGGCTCAATGCAGGTTAGCCAAGCTAGCTCTGAAAGACAAGAGAAAGGGTCATTGGGATATGATTACTGTAATAGAAGGAATGCAAGTACTCTAAACTGGGAATTGTCATTGTATTTATGTACCTAAATCTGGGTTCTGTTCCATTGGTTGGAGCCATAAATACATGATTCACTCAACATAATCTTGAATCTTGTCTTGCTTGGTTTCACAGGTTGTTGCTTATTTAGAGAACTGTACTTCGTAATGCTGCTCCTTGATTTAGATAATCAGGGCAGAAGTTATAATGATATGAAACTGTCATCACCCATGTAATCAGAATTTGCTATTCGTCTTAGCAGTTAACGATACCAATTGGAAGCCATCTCATTCTAATTTGTAAGAAAACATTGGGATATTTCTTTCATCATTGCTCTCCAATTGTTAATAATGCATATCTTGTACGACATTGCAGCCTACATGCCTCATCTTAGTCTCCTATATGGAGATCTAACTGATGATGAGAAGAAAAAGGCTCAAGAAAAGACCAACATACTTGATGAGAGCATTAATGGTTTAAGCTTCCAGATAAGCCGACTTGCACTGTGGAAAACAGACACTGAGGACCGCACTCTGAAATCATGGGAGAAGATTGCAGAATGCACCCTCAGTCCCAACTAGGCAACTGCTTCCTCTCCTTTCTTAATGTTTCCAATTTACAATAAAACCTATCAGGTGGTTTTCTCTTCCAGTCGCCACTGACAAAATGACTGTAACCAATCTGTCTCTTATGTTCTCTGGTTGAGTATGCAATGATACCGCATGGTTCTTTCTTGTGTTTATATTGGAATCTGTAGTACTCCCGAGTGTAATCACTACAGATAATAATTATAGTAATATTTGTATCTACCTGTCCTGCACATTTTCTGTCGTTTTCAAGCTGTGTTTTTCTTTCTCTGTTTTGCACTTGGAAAATTTTGAAAGTAAGCTCTCATCTACTGAAATCTCATGAGTACTAGTTTACTGGTCCAATAGTCCGATTTCCATTTATTCTGTGTAGTGACTGGTTTGGCTATTTAGTAAATGTTTCAGAATGTTTGCTTTCCACCAATTGGGGTGTGGCTTAATTAATATCGGAATTGTTTTCAGGAGTTGGCAGCTTAACAGTGCTGGAATCGTTTCGAGGTCTTATATTCAAAACTCAGAGGGGATCAATTAAAAGGAAAAAAAACCATTCACTACATACAGCGGCTTAAATTCAACAGGGTACAAGGGGAATAAACTTAAAATTATTTGGACCATCCAGATATGGAAAGTCTAGCTCCGAATGATCTTTTAATTTTGGTTCTGATTTTATTTGCGATGCAAATTTAATTGTTTTAAGGACTTTTCAGAGTCTTATGTTCAAAGTTATAGATTTGTACTAATTTAGTATTTAAATTAGCCTATATAAGTCCATTTTTGTTAATTTTTATTTCTGACTTAGACGTGGAATATTACGAGAACAAGCATCATTTGACCTGTTTGCCTTGCTATAGTTTGACACTTTCGCAATTGCCTTATCTGTGCTTATCTCATCCTATTCCTGGACCTGTTCATCTGGAAGGGGAAAAGGAAAGATCATGGGCAATTGCTCAAGTCGCAACAGGCCCAGCCTTTCTCCAGCTGCATGACCTTGTAAAATTGTTCGGAGGACAGCTAAATGTTAGCATAATTTCTCACGTGTGAGTTGAAATAGCCCAAGTTTGCTGGCTCATCTGATGCCACGACAATAACAAAGTCAACGTCTCCAGATTCCATTACCATTTAACGACGCACATGAAGAGCATATTCTGGTAATCCATTAAAAGATTCTGTCTACCACTGCTACTAGTAACTTAAAACAATTGCCACTAGTAGCTAGCTGGCTTGTACTATGGATGGGTGCATTGAATGATAAAGCATTACTTTGTCGCCAAGCTCAGGGGTCAAGTATTTTAATTTTCTAATTCGTTGCTCAAGTTCACACAGACTTTGAATTGGTACAAGGGCCTCTGAATTCTTTGTCATTTTACATGATTGCAGCATTATCTATCTAGTCTTAACAGTCTCGCTGTTTGCTTTGCAGGCGTTTGCATTAATCGTGATCGTCAAAGTAACCATATCCCATGTGAATAAATATCTGTCTTTTGAAAAAGCAACAAAACTAAAAACAATTTATCAAGTGGTAAGGTATAAACATGGAATAATTTGGCCATTGTAGCTAATTAATTGCTTATTTGCGTTAATCACTAGAAGAAGCGATAAAAAATGACTGCTCTTTTATCCAGCTGAGGATTCAATTGTGAATTCTATAATTATCAGCATCAATTGATTGAATGTATTTTATATCCTAGAAAGGCATAAAATCTTCATCAATCCGAAGTAATCCAAAAACATGGGAGGTGGACAAGTCATCAACCGGCAGATGACACGACTGCTTTCATCTTTATCATCAGCAACTAACATTCACATGTATTTTACGACCTCAATACTACTTTATTTCTTTGAATAGTTGTCCACGCAGCAACTTTTTCCTTTTTCAAAGTCGTCGGTGACCTGAAACGCGTCGTCGTTTCTGTTTCTCCTCACTCGAGGGAACTGGACCCTACATTACGCCGTAGATCTAAAGCACGTGCCGGTATAATCGCCGCCGCCGCTATGCCTGTGACGTTGTTTACATGCATACCAAGTCTTATACTTCTACAGCCTCCAACCCCGTCCGTCCTCATGTCATGTGAATTGAAAGAGCCGTTTTAACTCTCCAGCGCACGTTAGTCAAACTTCCACTTATTTTGCGCCGGCCCCGCGCTTGTCCAATCAAATAGCTCTCTCCTCGTCCCCACTCGCTCTTTATGCGCGTGCATTCCGCTTTCTTTCGTTATACATTTCAACGCCTTCTCCATGAATGACTGAGAAAAGAAACTTCAATTACAATATAAGAAACGCTCTCCCCAACTTTTCGTTTCATTTTATTTTTTGGTTCCCTTATTCTCTCCGTGTTTGATTTTCTTTGTGTATAAATCTTTAATTGAGACCCAAATTCTTAATTCACTGTTTTTTTAAAATTTCTAAAGTCTTAAACTTTCTTTTAAGTGAAAAAGAACAACAAACTCAAAAGTCCTTTTCTTTTTCCTCAATACTACGCCTGTTCAGCCAAAAAAAAGCACAAAAGTTATTACTTTCAGCTTCCTAAATTTCAGGGTTTTTGTTAATTGTCAAACATATATTTTCTTTTTTTTTAATCATTGATTACAGTTGTGAGCTCTTTCCATTTGACTGCTCTATTCTTGATTCTTGATTGAAGCTTTTCTACATCAAGAAACTTACTCTCTTGATTGTCATTGTTCTTCATTTGAACTCACAAACTGAAACCAAACCGAAAAATAAATTCAGGGTATTGGGTTTCTTTACATTCATCTTAGCTGAACAACCAAGAAATCAACAACCAAATCGAGATGCTTTCTTGATTAATAGTTTTCATCTGAAATCGCAAACTGAAGGTTGAAAGGAAAAAACGAAAAGAAAATTTCAGGATTTTGGGTTTTGCTTTGGATCAACTTATCTTAAAACCCAGAAATCAAGAACCAAACTTCTGGAGACTTTTAATGGAAGGGAAGAGCTCGGTGAGGTTTACTTTAGGAAAGCAATCATCTTTAGCACCAGAAAGGAGTAGGGAAGAAGATGTGAGTAATGATCAGGAAGAAGGATCAGAAGATATGAGTAATGATCCGGAAGAAGAGTTGGAGGATATCCATCCAGGTGTGAGGCTAATGTACTCTTGTCATGAGGGTGATTTGGATGGGATTCGTGAGCTATTGGATTCGGGGATTGATGTTAATTTTCGTGATATTGATAATCGTACTGCTCTTCATCTTGCTGCTTGTCAGGGTTACACTGATGTTGTTGCTTTGTTGCTTAATAATGGGGCTGAGACTGACCCTAAAGATCGGTGGGGTAGCACGGTAAGAAACTCTCTAGTCAAGATTCAAGAATCTGGTCATGTTATGATATATTGAGAGATTTATAATTAATCTTCGAGCCTTTTAATTGTGCTTTTAATAATAGTTATCTAGAAATATGTAAAGATTTATGGGCTTAATCTGTTCTGACGAGAATTGTGTTTGGTTCTCTCTGTGTGTCTGACTTGAATGGCAAACGTTTGATAGGTCTGTTTTCTTTTTCTAATGATCGAATACTTGCTTAAAACAGCCTCTTGCAGATGCTATATACTATAAGAACCATGATGTCATCAAACTTTTGGAGAAGCGTGGTGCAAAGCCTCTGGTATGTTTCACTTCTTGGTTATTATACGTCATATATTTGTAACTATTGTCAACTTATATGTCTTATGTATTGTGTTGGTTGTTATTCGCTCAGATGGCTCCCATGCATGTTAATCATGCTCGTGAAGTTCCAGAATATGAAATTAATCCTCATGAGCTTGATTTTACCAATAGTGTGGAAATAACAAAGGTAACTTTATTTTCTGTTTCTGTTTTGATAGATTGGTCTGTCTTTCAATAGGTGATACATACAGAGCTTTTAGAGTTATCAGTTCCACACGTCTTACATTCATGTTTTACACACTGATACTCACTTATTAAATAAGTTTGAAGCTGTAACATGTTAGCATTTTGCACTAAAATCCTGTCGATGTTCTCCCTGCCTCTTTTATACTTGGCCTATTAATTTCCTTAAGGTAAGAAATCTGGTCAGACAAGGCTAAATGTGGTAATTAATCTCTTAGATAATGAAGATATTGCAAAATATAATATATGTATTTTAATCAATATCTTTCTTTCTTTGCTGGG
Source organism: Ricinus communis (assembly GCF_019578655.1). Lineage (NCBI taxonomy): Eukaryota > Viridiplantae > Streptophyta > Magnoliopsida > Malpighiales > Euphorbiaceae > Ricinus > Ricinus communis. Next base: position 21,520,592 of record NC_063260.1, on the reverse strand, counting down.
ATGTTCAAATGATTGGTATTTGTAAATTAGCAGTCTTCAAATCAATGAGATCATTATCTAGTGCCTGTAATGCTTTTTTGATGGTTTTGTACTGTAGTTGACAGAATTATCACCTAATGTATCCGAGCTGCATCTTGTAAAAATTCAAGTGTACCTTCCCCACTGCCATCTAGATAAGCAGCTTGGAAGGATTAGATGAATATAATGGCTACTACCAATAATTCTAGTTTTTATCCTTTTAAAGTTGAAATTTCAAAGTGTTGAAACGATATATTGAAATGACTAGCAATTGGTAATTGGGACTGTGAGGACCAGAGGAAGCTCCCTTGTTCATCCAACAAAACACAATAAAATAAGGTATCAGAACCATAAACTCTAGAAAATAACATAATTCTAAATTTTCAAAAAGAGGTGAAGAACAAGGACTTCTAAATTGCATAGGAGTTCGAGAATCCTACCTGCATGTGAACTTATGTTAGTAGTAGAAGGGGGTTTGAGTAGGAAAATCTTCAAATCCTGATTATGTCAATATATAAATGAATAGAGTTAGAAGGTCAGACTAAGGTTTCTTGTTTGTCCTGTTTTCTTCACTATCCCCCTCCTAAAAGAAACACAACTTCTTTCAACAGAAAGACGCTTCAAGCTTTTTTTTTATCTTTTGTTTTTGGTTGTCATTGAGAGCCAAGTAAAAGCAATATTGGGCTGTTAATTTAAAGATCCCTCTCAGTCCTCCTTTCTCAAGTTTTAACATTTAATATGATGGACCGTGTTATTTCATTTTTTTCTTGTTATTTTGGCTGCCACTGTCTAGTTTTTAAGTAAAATGTAGCACATATGTTACAGGGAACCTTTCATTTAGCCTCATGGCGTGGGATTCAAGTTGCTGTTAAAAAACTTGGAGAGGACGTGATTTCTGATGAGGATAAAGTGTGAGTTAATTATAAACTGCTTTTTTATTTGCTTTCTTATTACAATCTGATCTTTTTTCTTAATTTTTTGTTTGTAGTTAATATGGTTTATTTTTCACAGGAGAGCATTCAGTGATGAGCTTGCGTTGCTTCAGAAGATACGTCATCCAAATGTGGTCCAATTTCTGGGTGCTGTTACTCAAAGTAGTCCTATGATGATTGTGACAGAATATCTACACAAGGTATTTTCTCCATTCCTTGATTAACTGAATTGTTGCCACTCATGAAATATTTGCATGAAATTCTTTCTGTTTATTAAAACTTGCAAAATAAAAAAAAATTCAGCAGTTAAAACCTTTGTTTTTCTTTTAATACTACAGGGAGATCTTCGTGCATTCTTGAAAAAAAAAGGAGCATTAAGACCAGGAACAGCCGTCAGATTTGGACTTGACATTGCGAGGTCCGTGTTATTGTCACATTTTTTTGTCATTTGTTGTAGAGTTGGGTGTTGTAATTTTATTGGCGTGCAACATTAGGCTGTGAAGTCAAGCGAGGTAAAAAAAAATGATGGTTACGCTGTGAAATAAATTAAGGTGGAAGAAAGGTTATGGTTTCTGTTTTTTCATTTGTGAATGAAATCTAAGAATTTTCAAAATAGAGTTTAATAGCTCTTTTTATACTTGGGTCTTAATTCGATAATCTCATGAGAAGCATTGGATTTTGGGGCTTCAGCTTCTGTCAGGGTTTCGTCCAAATTATTTGGGAACATGCCAATGCATAACTCTGAAGTTCATGCGTTTCTATATGTGGAACCCGTTTTGAATCTATGCATGATGCAGTAGATAAACATGACCATGAATGTGAAATATCTTAATATACAGTGATTATTTGAGTTTTGCTTATCACAACCTGCAAGATGCAAGGTCAATATGATTGTGCATGATAAGTTTGTTTAATTTTGTGTTGTTTGATTGAGTTCCAAACTAGCCGAAAGATCATTAATAAGTTTGGGTTTGTTGCAGGGGATTGAATTACTTGCATGAGAATAAACCACCAATAATACACCGTGATCTTGAGCCTTCGTGAGTTCCTTTTAGAGTTCCTTTCATATCAATTAAATGTTAACTTGTTTTGTGCTTTAGAAATCTACTGAGACTACACTGAAGTTTCAGTAAAATTCATTAGCTTCCTCAATTCTCTGAAATTGCCAGCACATTTTTATGTTGCTTTCGAGTGAGGTAACAGAAATATATTGCGGGATGATTCTGGACATCTCAAAGTTGCAGATTTTGGAGTTAGTAAGTTGCTAACAGTTAAAGAAGACAAGCCTCTAACTTGTCAAGATACTTCTTGTGAGTACTGCTTATTGTGACGCTGATTTTAATTAGAAGTTGCACAATTGAATGTCTTGTGGCAGTTTTACATTATTTGGCTACTATTCTATGCATGCAATCATCCTTATTTCTGTAGATTGATGCGCTAGGTGATAAATTTTATACTGAAATTATTTGGGTCATTGATAGGTCGATATGTGGCCCCAGAGGTTTTCAAACATGAAGAATATGATACCAAAGTGGACGTCTTTTCGTTTGCTTTAATTTTACAGGAGGTAATGCTTACCCATTCGTCCTGACCAATCATTACTCTGAACTAATTTGCTGTTTAGTGCTAGGACACAAATCTCTCCATGTGTAAGAAAATCTTCCTTAGTTGTCCACAGGATAGCAAAATATCATGTGCCTATAAACATTTCAGGAAGATGTAAATGGAACCTAATTTAGTTTCATAGCTTCCTCTAGATTTACAGTTCCTATCGCATGACTGCAGACTAATAATCCTTACATATTTTGCATCAGATGATTGAAGGCTGCCCACCATTTTCAGCAAAGCAAGATCTTGAAGTTCCAAAATCATATGCTGCAAAAGAGCGTCCACCATTTAGGGCTCCAACCAAGCATTACCCTCATGGGCTTAAAGAGTATGTTCTCTATCTATCTTTGTAGCATTTTTTTCTTCTTTCAGATTTTCTGTTTCTTTCTTATTCTTGTCATCAGTTATGTTACTCAGAAAATGGTGAAAGGCTTAACTATGTTCTACATTCATTGGATGGGATTGATTCTCTAAATTACTTTAATGAATAGTTATCTCTAAATAGCTCTGGGCAACACCTAGTGTATTAGTATATTACCGGTCCTTTTTGATGTAGCAATTCCTCTCTGTGTTTCCATACAAATTATGGAGGATGAGGAAGTACATTAACAGTAACTGGTAATCAAAGATAAAGGAGCCTACTTTTATATTTCGACTACTATATTTGTACAGAAAGAGTAAGGAATTCCTTTTTGACCACCTAAAATTGGAATTTTCACTGAATGCCATCATAATACTTAAAGAGTTTTTTCTGTTTTCAACCAAGTTTTCACAAGGGAAGAAAATGAAAACTAGGTAAACTTAGTAGCAAATTTTGGGTTGCTTAAGCCCTAATATAATAATTAATTAACAAATTGCATTCTTTTTAATTTCTCCCTCATATTGCCCTATTTGCTTCTGTAATTGATCTTATCTCAGGAAATTAAATTGCTTAGCTATTTGTGAAGGTCATTGAATCTTTGGTCCCTCGTCAAATTGACAACAATACAAAGTATAACCTTTGTTTCTGTATCTTTTTCTGTTTCATGTTCACAGCTTGATTCAGGAGTGCTGGAATGAGAATCCAGCTAAGCGTCCAACTTTCAGGCAAATAATCACAAAACTGGAGTCAATTTACAATAGCATTGGTCATAAGAGGCGCTGGAAGGTATTTCTCTCTTTTCCTTGTGCGTGTCGTGTATTTAATGATATTTTATGTTGGTACAAAAAATAACACCATCTATCATGTCCAACTCTTAGCCTTTTCTCTACCTACCTTGGAAATTGCTCATACAAAGACCTTCTCTTCACATTGAAACTATATCTATTGTTTTGATCTGTGAGTCTTTTGAGGGCTCAATACTGACCAGACTCTAAACTGATGCGTTCTCTCTGTGGGCATTGTGACATCTACAGGTTAGACCCCTGAAATGCTTTCAGAATTTCGAGGCTATGTTGAAGAAGGATCTCAGTCTGAGTGGAAGTAGTCGTTCTTCACACTCCAGCCATGTATAAGAAACTAAGGATTTCATTTCTAGTTAAATTTTTAAAAAGCTTTCAGAGTGGTAGTGAAACAGGATTATTTCCTTCTATTTGGTTTAGAGCATAGGTTTCTTCTACCTGTGATGGAGCTTGAATTCTTGCAAGTATGTTAAAAGTTCTCCCCATTAAATCTGCGGGCTGAGAAATCAATGTTTCAAAAGTAACAATGGTTTAGCTGTTCATGTACATTATGTGTGTAATAACAGTCTTTTTTTTTTATATTACTTCGTCTTGTTAAATAATGATATCTGATGCTTCTAAACTATTCAGGAAAGCAGCAATGCCATTGGCATTTATTTTGAGGGAAAGTAACAATTCATGCTCCGATTTGCACTTTGAGGCTTTGACTATTCAAGCCTTATCTTATCTTGATTTGAAACCTGAAGCATGTTTTTATTTATTCCATCCTAATTCATAAAATTGTAAGAAACTCAGGGTTTGCTTTTTCTTAAAAAGAATCTCCTCTCTGCCAAGAAGCCAAAAGCTAAAACCTTTTGTGTGGGAAAAAGAGAAAAAAACTTCACAAGTAAATCCTCTCATTCGAGGGAAATAGTATTTGATAAAAACAGGCAAAAGGATAGAAAAGAAAAGTAAAAAAGGGTGAAAAACTTCAGCGGACAATTCCTGACATTGTGGTATATAGTCATCATAATATGAGTCATGTGGTCCTATATGTGAAAGGAACAATGACTCAAATTTCATAACTTTTGTTTGAAAATATATAGAAGCAGAAAAATCATGTATTGAGAACCCATCCATGAGCTGTTACAATACATTAAAAAGAAAAACATGAAATAAGAAACCCTAATAGATAATGGTAATACTAATAACAATCATAAGATTGAAAGAAAAATAAGTAAAGACTGAGCCATCTGCAGTGATAGGTTATGTATTAAAAAGAGAATTAATTAACTGAGATAGTAAAAAAATGAAATGTGGGTGTGGTTGAGAGCAGTAACTATCCAAATAATGGCTAGAGGCTTAACCATTGCTACAGTTTAAGGTCCGTCCATCACTGCATTCTTCGAGGCCTGAAAGACTGCTAGCTTCATTGGGAAATTTGCTTTAAATCACACCTGGGCCACTCTCTCTCTCTCTCTTACGATCCTGGTAGGACCACTGTTCCTTTTTTAGTTTTCTTTTTTGAAAAATACTTCGAGATTTTCCCATTGTAAATTAATCTTTATTTCTAAACCTAATTAGACAAACCACCAGCGCAACAGTAGTGTATATTTCAATTTATTTTTATACCTTTCTTTATAATTGAAAGGGAAAATATATAAGAAAAAAGGTAAATTTCCGAATTTAGGAAGTTCCAAATATACAAGGAAAATTTGCTGCCTTGTTATTTTGTAAGATAAGATATATGGACCGGACACGACAAGGCAATACACAAACACTTGAGAAAAATGAAAGCAAATATCAGGTCTCTTCCACTGCCAAAACAAAATAGAGTCTCTGTACCTATGACTTTGTCCAAAATTGAGCAATTCCATTTGATCTTGCAGATGCCACTCTCCACCACAATTTTTGACCCATTTGTGCAGCTTTAATTTATGGGTCTTATTAGGATACTTATATTTTTGGGACTAAAATAGAACATTCAAGGTTAGGCGCTTTTGCAACATTATTTTCAATTAATATCATTCGATTTTGTATTATCCACTAAATTTCAACTATGTTTCATTACGTATACGATTCTAAAGAAAATTTTTATTATAAGACTGAAGGTTATAAAAATAAAAAGCATATGGTAACGCTATCATGTATATGATGGAAACATAATAAAGCACGTTCAGAAACTCACTCTAATATCATATTAATAGGTGGCAAATTTCGTTTTGGTGACTTTTAGAGATGATGAGAGGATAGCCTTATGAATATGTAAATTGGACTTAATAATGTTCAGAGGACAAAACTAGACACTGCATTTGTTTCACAACCATTTATTTGAACGTCCAATTAATTAAGAGCAAAGAGACAAAGATATATACGTATAAATTTGGCTGAATTCCTGTGGACGTCCAAAAGAGTTGTTAACCTTACTTAATCTTTTCTTTTGTTGATTAAAACCCTTAACTACAAGTTGGGTTTGTGTTTATCATTTTCTTTTACCATTAAAAATGAATCTGTCATTGAAATCCTCCTCGAGCAAATCCATAGCTATCATTTCATAACTCTTGTGGTTGTATTTAACAATGAAGCTTTGAAAAGGGGAGTTCAAGGTGTACCCAATACAGGCTCTCGTTTGCTATTATTACTTCATAATGGAATCTAAAGTTTTTGAACTCAATAATCTAGATACGGCGTTACTCCAAACTATAATGATGGAACTGATGCTTTTTATTAATTTTTCCACTATCAGAGGGGCCATTCATTTCTTAGTCCATTTTAGCATACACATTTGGTGAAAAGAGCCGACATCCAACAGTGACTGAGTCTTACATTCTCGGGCTGCCTGATTAATGTTGCACAGAGATTTCTTTCGTAATCCATTAATTAGCGTGCATTGAATAGCACTTGGATTGTTCATATTTTTAACAATATGGGCGCAATTGGTTAATCACTAAGCCGCATTGTTGATTGGAGATTTCTTTTTAGTATATTGGTTTAAAATGGTTGGACATTGGGCCTCTATAAATATTAATATGGTTTGAATCAATCAAAATACCTTTTGAATTAAAGATCAAACATAAAATTATGGGTTTAATTAATCTAAACATCAGTGGATAAATAATCCTTCTTTCTAGTTAACTTTAACAACAAAAAGAAAAGCCTCGTAATTGAATATTTATTTTGTGAGATTCTAACAAATTTAATCGAATCAGGATAATCCTTTTGTCGTTTGAAAAGCTTGCCAATGAAGTATCCAGAAACAGATTCTGCATAGAAGGTGATGAAGCTCGCCTGGACGATAAATTGCATTTAGACCTCAAAACGGCAATTGATTATTGAACAATTTTGTCATGTTAGGCGGTAATGCATCATCTACTGCACTGCCATTTTCTCCACGAGGATCATGATTTAATTATAAAAATAAAACGAGAATAATTTTATTAAAATCTAACAATTCATCTGTGCTTTTTCTTTAATCTCTGAACGCCTTCACAAATTTGTCATGCGTTTTTACACAGTGATAATGCGACTACTGTACAGAAAAAGATGAATCTAAATCTCAATAGCAAAGCGATCTTGTGATGCACAAAACTGATTTAATTTGTAATATTAATTTCAAAATAATAAAATAAACAATTGCCTAAAATATTGCTAGTTACACGTATATAAAATTAGGACACTTCTATTATAACAATCTAGTCAAGTGGTTCAACCAGAACAAAAGTGATCACCCTATAAAAATTAAATATCTAGATAAAGAGCGGTTTTTAGTAAGTTTTTAGGATAATAATACTACAAAGTGTGTGTATGTATATATGAAATAACTGATTTATATATTAAAACCAGACATATATATGATAACTAATAATATATATATATATATATATATATATATATATATATATATATATAAAGAGTTTGAAGTTATTAATAAAGACTCTTTTAGTTATTAGGATGTCGAGTTGTAGGAAGTTTAAAATAAATATGTTGATCTAAAACTTAAAGTAATTTTATGGTGAATAACTTTTTTTAAAAATTCTCGAATTCTCTAAGGAAATAAAATTTTAAATTTAGTAAAAGTCAAAGTGGATAATATTTAAAATTAAAAAGCCACCACACAAGTGAAAATAAAATATTAAAAGAAACCCAAAAGTTCCCTTCATTTTTTGGCAGAATAGGTAAAAGTTTGAACAGGGATTCTAAGATCAAACTATACAAGGAGGGTAATTACCAAAAGAAAATAGACCCATTAATTTTATTGAGATCCCTATATCTTTGAGGCGGGAAGCATACATAACACATGCAGTATCACATCATAAATGCGTACTAAATATCCCTTTACTTCACTATAAAAGATCAAAAAGAAAAAGAAAACTCGAGGGTGAACGTTTAGTATAGTAGTTGAGTTGGTTCGTGAAGAAAGGTTAAAATTGAAGTTATGAAGAAGGTTAGATTGAGAGTCTGTAAAGGGGTATTTATTGGATTAGGTCTTTGCATTGAAGTCATGCACCTTTCAGCATCATTTGAAGGTCCTATAAGAAAATGATATTGTTGGCTGTTACACAGTGGTCCCCTTTGTCCAATTTACTTGCCTGCAGATTTTCTTAGAGATGAACCAGTAATTGAGTATAAATTTTGCTCTAACCTTGTTGGTACATGTTAATTCAGAAACATTAAGTTGAGAATTGGCCGAGATAACACTCAAGTAATGAATCAAAGGAACCTAATTTTCCTCATTTAGCTAAGCATAGATAAACTGTTATTTCGGACTTTCAACTGGGCTGAGTTTGTTCTTGTGAAATATGAACAAATGAAGCCTCATTATATGGTTGAAACTTTGTATGTAATTTGTTAGGATCTTATCAACTCAATTTTGAACAATGATTTTCAACCCAATTACACCACATATATGGTACATGCATGGGGCCAAAAAAAAGAGACAAAGAGTGTTTTTTGTTTTTGTTTTTTGTGAAGAGTTTACTTTTTGTCTTGTAATGTTAAATATTGAAAAACCTGACTTGAAAATGAATATCTGTCATAAGTTTATTCATAATTCCATCAAGGTTATATACTCATATAAAACTTGAATCCTTATATTTCCAACACTGCCTATTAATTCTTTTATCTCTTAATTAGTTTTAGCATTCATGAGATTTAATCTCTTTTCTTCTAAAAGAAATACCAAAAAGAAAAGTAGTATATGCATATATATTGGGTGAAAATCTGAATGAAAAAGAAAAAGAAAAAAAGAAGATCCATTATAAGTGGCCTAACATGTAAAGGTTGCAATTCCCTCTCAAGAGGATGTTGCAAGAATCTTAAACTTCTACCTTTTACAAGACCCAATTCGCAAAGCTAATCCATCAGCAGAAAGCATTTTCCATTGAGTACGTATATGATGAAATAAGATAGAAACATATATATACATGTATATATAATGATATACAAGTTGCTCTCCAAGTGGTCCTTGAGGTTGATATGGAGAAGATTTTCTTGTTGGAAACCATGAAAGAACTTTGACCCTATTAGATCAAAATTTAATTACCATAAAAGACTTCTTATTTTAGAAGCATTCTTTTATTTTTAAACTGTAAGGCAATGGCCCTGAATAGAAGCCACATTCAGTACTCCTGGAAAGGGCCACATATATAATTATAATGCAAAATGAAAACTGCTACAGCCTCGAGAGCAAGAAGCGTATGAAAAATGTAGCAGCTTTTTTCTTTTTCAGTTGACTTAATAGGACATATAATGGACCTTCAACTAATGTACTTCTTCCATTACAAACTTCTCATCATAAAAATGACTACCTCGCTAATATTGATTGACAAACAAATTAATCATGCTAAACTTGATTGGTTCAGTGAGAGTTTATCTACTTTACCTCTCTAAGTGTCCATTCTAATAACATAGAAAGAAAAAAGAAATTAAATCATGACATATTTTTATATCTGTTAAATTATATTTTACTTATCGAAATCCAATTAACATGAACTGCATAATAAAAATAATCATATTCTTAAACATGTACAGCTCAATTTAATTGATATGCGAGTTTGTTCTTTTTCTATTGATTAGGATATATAATAAATTTAATTTGGTCTATTATGGATTTCTTAATTTTGGTACACATCAATTATTATTTATCTATTAAATTGTAAGGATAAACCACGTGATATTTATTTGTTAAGTCGCATTCATCAAATATATATACATACATATAATGTATCACCTCAAAGAATAAAGTTAGAGGTGGCCAACAAAATGGACATAATGATAAGACTTGGTAGGAAGGATATAAACAAAAATAGAAAGAGAAAGCACACTTAAGTATGTAACCCGAATATATTAATAAATAGTTGTGACCTGTCAGTACTGCTCAATCTTCTGTTCTTTCAAGTATGAGCATGGATTTTGAAGTTACTGAGATCGATCAGTTTTTCTTTTTTCTTTTTACCAGTATCGTCAATCCCAAACAAGTTGACTAAATAAAATAAGTATTTGTTCCTTTTATAAAATATTACTTTTTCGTTTCAAAATTGAGAATTGTATGACCCCGCCAAATTAAATCTCTGAATATGCATATTACTAACATTCGAATTTGACTTAATTAGATGAGTTTTAAGCTACCGATGCAAGTAATTAATAATTCTAAGGCCAAATAGTGTTGGGCTATATGGTAGTCATCCTTTTATGAATTATTTACCATAAGTTTATATTAATATAAGGATAAACTCTCATTTCTATGGTAAAAACTTGAAAAATCTTCCCTTTTGTATTCTGAGAATGAGAAAAGCAGCTCATTCTTTTTCAATAATATGTGATAAAAAAAAAAAAAAGATAAAAACTCATGTACGGAGAATATCCGTTGTAGCTTTTATTAATCTCATTGTTTTGTTTCTTGATAGATTTTTTTTTTAATTTATTCAAAAATTTTCTAAAAATTCATCTATTTTAAAATTTTTCTACACTAAACATATTTAATTTTAAAATTTTATAACTCTCTGCAATTAAACATAAAAACGTTTCTTGTTGATCGGTTTAAATTTTTTACATATATATATATTATCAATCACTTCTTGCTCCATGCAATATATGAGATTCTTTTCATTCATGCATATATCTATATTTTAGAGGTCTATCATTTTAGAAATTTGTCAAAAGCTATTCATTGTCCAGATATTTTATTTTTATTTTAGCATTCAATATCCACTATTATACCATACCACTTCTCTAAATCAGGTTGATACATCATCATTGTTACATTGCTAATTAAGATAGAAATTTTTCTCTTCGACTCATAAAAATTGCCAAACCAAGAAATGAATTGGATGGTTTGACTCAAATAATAAATAGGGCATAGGTAGTAGCAAGAGAACATGGATCATGCCGTCCACAGTCCATACAAAAGACACTATTCCATTTCATGGCTAAAGAATGACTAGTCATTTACAATGTTTTTAACGCATATCAATGCCAAAGTAGGCATACGCATGGAGAATTGACATGTCCTTCTATGATGAACATAAATATATATATGTATAGGTGGGAACTAGGTAAGGAAGTACCCTAATGCATATGTTTCTTGGTCGTTTCTTTTATACATATATCGAATTGATAAGGGAGATCAATGCTTGCTAGCTTGCCATAAGCATAAAACATGGGTTGGAAAACTGAAATTTTAATGGTTTATAAATGAGTAAAAGGTAGCTAGCATATGTGCCAAATCTTGTCAAAAAGAAAAGAAAGAAAGGATCAAAATAGGAGAGAAAAGTTGGATTGGGATTTACAGAGAGGTCATGAAGGGCTAGATATCACATGCTAGTCACCTTCACCTTTTCTCATAACCCTATCTGGAAACAGTTATGAGTTGAATAATATAAAAGGTATCCCTTGAAATGGAATTAAAGGGGCGAAAGAGGGAGAGATAGAGCTAGAGTGTGGTTGGAGGATGTGGCTTGCTAAAATGATGTCCAAAAGATTATAACTATTTTACATATTTGTTTGTACAATTGAGATTATTCAAGCTTAGAATTAGAAACAAGGGAAGGCAAGGCATTTAATTTTTGTGGATTAAGGCGTATGGGAACCGGAATAATTGTTACATTACTAGAAAAGTTGTGTAATGGGCAAAACTGATAATCTTATATATTATTATAAATTCAGGCTTAGACAACCTTTTATTTGCCAATTTTGTAGCACCCATTTGAAATAAAAACGTTAATCTCAACCAAAAAAAAAAAAAAGAAAAAAGAGAAGAACAAACTGTACTAAATTTATAGACAAATTAAGACAAAATTTTATTATTGCGAAAATCTTACAAATCTTTAGCACCTTTAAGAAAAAGAGAATAGTGAAAAGGAACAAACTTTCATTGCGCATCAAATGTGGTATTGCAACACATATGTTCAAAATCTTATCCCCACTCAATATATTTGCTTCCATGGAGTCCCTTTTTTCTTTTTCCTTTTTTTGGTCTCTCTGTCTTTCTCACATGAAAATAAATAAAATAGATGTAATGGATGGTTATTGGAGTCTGAATCGTATGACTGATTCCCAAATTAAGCCTCCTCTTTGCTTCTTCTTCAACATACACCACTCAACAAAAAGCTATATGTATTTAAACGCAAGTAAAGAAATTAATTAATAAGACAAGTTATTTTTTTTTTCTTTCAAAAAGATAAAAGAAACAGAAATGAAATATAGTTGTAGATAATAGTAATAATAATAATAATAATAATAATAATAATGGATGAAGGGTCGTTTTTCCTCTATAAATGCCCACCTCGTAGCTCAACCTTGCTTCCACTTTCTGCATCTTTTTCTACTCATCAGATTTTGTAGAAACAAAAAACAGAGAAAAGCCCCCCATAAAACTGAAAAAGCTTTCGTTCTCTCCTCAATTAGCACCTTCAGTTTTGTTTATTTTCTATCAAAGGTTAGTTTTTTTTTTTCCAAAACATCAACAGACATAAATCTTATGATCTCCTTCCTATGCTTCACTCCTTTTTGGGTTTTCATTAAATCTTTCTTTCACATTTTCGAAACAAGAAACTCTAATTTAATGCTCTCTATTTTGATATGTACTTCAAGAAGCTACAAGAAATGAAAATTGTTTAATTTAGTATTTGAAACTTCTTTCTTTCCTTTTTTTTTTCCTTGTAAATTTTCACTCAAAGATTGAACCAGACCACCCAAATGAAGTTCTTGATCACTGAAAATTCGCAAGAAATTAAAATCATGATTTCATAAAATTTTGTACCAAACTTCTTGCAACTTCTCAGTGATCAAATGTTTATATGTGCTAAATTTTTTTAATTTCTTTATGTCGTCTTAGGAACTACATCATTCTTTCTATCATTACTATATCTTGAAATACTATATTGTGCTACTTTGTTTCTGGTTTAGATCAGGTGCCATGGAATATCAAGGAGATTCAAGGGATGACTCACCTCAGAGGAAAATGGGTAGGGGAAAGATCGAGATCAAGCGGATCGAAAACACAACAAATCGCCAAGTTACTTTCTGCAAAAGAAGAAATGGCTTGCTCAAGAAAGCTTACGAATTGTCTGTTCTTTGTGATGCTGAAGTTGCTCTTATTGTCTTCTCTAGCCGCGGCCGCCTCTATGAGTATGCTAACAATAGGTATATATAAATATATATGCACAAGAATTCATAAAACTTTCTCCAGTCTTGATCTTAATTTCACAAAGTGTACTAGCCCCAATTGGTATTCTTGTGTTTCCTTTTATTTAATTACTATCTTGTTCAAAAGAAACTTCCTTTTACCTTTTTTCTTTAAGCGGATTCTTTAAATGGTTTGCAAATTTAAACCTTTCTGGATTTTAATTTCTCAAAGGGCACTAGCCTGAATTGGTGTTCTGTGTTCACTGTATTTTTTTTTTCTTTAACGACATATTGTTTAAAAGAAACTTTGAACTTTCCCTTTCTTTATGTCTTTAAGTGGTTTCTTTAAATGGTTTGCAATTTTTACGGAGGAAACTCATCTCAAGATTTTAATTTTTGCCTCTGAAACTAGATCTTTGGATGGATTTACGGTAAAAGAAAAGAAAGAAACATAATCATTTTTTGTGTGTGTGTGTTGCAGTTGTGATTGAGTTTCTCCCTAACTAAGATTCACTTGTCTTTCTTTCTTCTCTTTTGTTTTTTTCCTTGTATAAGCTTTAATGGTTTTCTTTATTTATAAAAATTTTATTTCTTTCCTTTTTATGATATAAATCTTATCTTGTGTTCTTGGTTTGATAGATACATAGATCTAGTGCAATAGATAGAAAATAGGAGCATTGTGATAGTAGTAGTTGTAGTAGAAACAAGCATGGGTTTTGGAATGTATGCAGGCATGTGAGCTCAGCTACTTTCTCTACTCCATTGTTGTTAAATTTTCTGTTTCCTTTCTTCTTTTCCTCTTCCATTATTCCTCTTGCTTTCCTTCTTTCTTTCTCTCTCCCAATTTCTATTTGTTATGTGCAATCTATAAGGCTAAAAGGGAAGGCCTATTGCAATATCTGTCATCTTCTCATTAGTCCAAAATAATCATCCTCTCAATATCTCTTGACACTTCCTTAATTGCACGTCAGCTGCACATCAAGAAAGCAAAAGTACAGTGTCAAAGTTAATGAAAGAAAATTGTCAGTAAACCCAACAAACAAGAAGGATTAGGGTTTTCATAAAAATAATTAAAAATGAAAAAACAAATCCCCTAAACGCGTTTCTTCTGAAATCATGATAAACGTCGCTTTTCAAACCAATCACACACAAATCAGGTGACCTTCAATCACTCCCAAATTAGGGTTTTTCCCTAATCCACACGAAATTTCCCTCAATTCTGAATTTTGCACACCCACGTGGGAAAAGCTTAAACCTTTGTTCATAGTCAAACATAGGTTAAATTAGGGCTTAAGAATCTGTTTTCACAAGACTCAATTTAAATCTTTCCTAGCCTTTACTGGGTAATCTCTAAATTAAACAATAAGAAAGATACTTCTAGACAATTAACCAAAAATCATTTTCAGTTTCGTTTAGTTACTGATGTCGTAACTGGTTAGGGTTTTAATAACCAGATCAAGATCATCTATAGTTGTTGCTGCTGCTAGCTTCTGATGTGTTGGAACAGAATCTTTGGTCACGTTACACACGATTTTTCTGCTCTTTCAATCTGACAAAAGGGTTTGTGTCATGATTCCTGATACTGATCAAGCCTGAAAGTTTTGGCTTCAGAATGGTGCTAAAATAAAATGAAAATGATCACATTCCCATTTCTTCTTTCTTAAATCTTTTTATCTCTTTACTATAATCTCTTTTGGTTAAATTCTATCACATAATGAAAGATGTGGACTGGCCGATGGAATAGATCAACTTAAGTCATCATGATGAGGCCACTACTGTTAGGATTATAGTGTGCTTCTCTCTTTGCATTTCTGCAAGATCTTTGCATAGATATATTTATGCAAGTTCTTTTGGATTGAAAGAAGTTAAAGAGAGTGAAAAGAGTTTTGAGGGAAAGGGAGAAAGTGAAGTGATGCAGAAGAGGGACAATGTACGACAAGCAAGAGCCAATGAGAGAGTTCTGTCCCTTCTGGCTTCTTCTTTCATGCAATGGGAAGCGTACAACTATAGCTACTGCTATTGGCCGGCTCTGATGCACTCAGAGTTTCAGTTTCAGAACACATTTAAAAAAAATAATAGATTGATTAATATATTATTAATCATATGTTAGAATATTATTATTTTATCACATGTACAGTAATATTCTTGAAAATGAAACAAGAACTTTATACTTCTTGGAAAATTTCTTTCACTAAATCGAGGTGGGTATTACACTGTTGATTAGGGTATTATCCATGGAGTAATGGGTTTGTAACACGTGGTTGAGATTTGACCTTAGATATAACCTAGCCAATCATATTGCATGACACAGTGCCAGCTTGGCACAGACAACCAATCAGTAGCTCGAGGAAGTTAAGGTATCAGGAAAATAGGAAAAGTGGGTGTCTACTTATATCTGCGACATGACATTCTTATTTTATTTTGTCATTCAAGAATCAAAACTGATCAGTGATCAGACTGGTCCAAAAGAAAAAAGGGTTTTGTCATTCATTTTGCTTTTAGGGTTTAGGGTTTCGTATTAGGATGAGTTAACTGAGAGAGTTGGTTGATTTGACTGTTTAAAAATGGCTTTTAATTGGCTGATCTTAGCTTAATACCAGCTAATATTTTTAAGTGTCACTATAACATGCCAATGTGGTTATTGTCAGTAGGGTACATGATTTAGCCTAAGAGCTAGACCAACTCAAGCTTCCTGTTTCTCTTTAATTTCTGAAGGACCTCTTTCTCTCAGTTATATTTTATTATTTTATTTTAAAGGAACCTCCCTGTTCTTTGTTGTTGCAGATAATTTCTCTCCCCCTTTTTCTTTTCCTTTAAATGTTTAATATTTTATGTTGTTTTTCAACAAGGTGGTATTTATTTACCAAGAAGATCTCGGAACACAGAGAAAAATTAATTTGATGTTCTCTAAATTTGAACTTACACCTTTTCTTTTTCCTTGTTTATTATTGACAAATGTTTTTTAAAATAACAAACTATAAAGTTCAAGCATATATAATTAGAAAGAGAATATAAAAAGCTCGCATTCTAGTCATAATATCATAACAAAAGAGATATTTACTAGTGCCCATTAAAAGAAAATCAAGTAACACTGACAAAGAGAAATATGGGAGGCTGACGTACTTAAATTGGGGGAAGGGCCAGAAGTAGTTCCCATTTATTTGAATGTAAAATTATCATACAAGAAGCAATTATGGAAAATCAGTTGAGAAAGAAAGAGTGGAAAAAGTATTTTCTTTGAAGGTGTGAAGATCACAGTTCAATGAAACTCTATATTCTATCAGTGATAGGTCAATTTCTGCTTTCTAATCTCCTTTGATAAATATAGTTTGGCAGAATACATAAGTTTTTCCTTAAACTTTACCAATTAATTTCTTATACCTTCCAACTATTATTTTAATTTATGACACTTTTAAATCTTTATGTCTTTATTTTCTTTCATCTCTATATATATTTTTATATTATTCTTCACTTAGATCGTGAAAAAATTATATAAAAATGAATTCAAATATAGAATTATATATATAGGCATAAAAAAATTTGAAGATGAAGTTATGTATACATAATAACGTACTTTCTAATTTTGCATACCATATTGATAAAGTTAGATCCATTTAGTTTTAGTCTGGCAAATTCATTTCATAAACTGCAGTCCTAGTCTATAGTAGAACTGCATTCTTTTATCATTTCCTTCTTGCTGATAAGGTGATGCTACAAGTCCATCTGGCTTTCTTGCACAATTTTATAAGGCTTACAAGTATCTAGAGATATTACTCATGTGACTTTTGGGATTTGTTCAGCAGTGCTTTGAGATTGTATCCTCTTGAAAGATTTGACCCACCATTGAGTTGACAGGTTTTTTTTTTTTTTTTTTTTTTAGCTCATACGATCAATAATATAAAACTGAAATATTCTTAGGCATGGAAACTGAACGTGTACTTTACTATGTCATTGTTTTCTCTAAGATATATGTTCTTTCTATTTTAGGGTTTTCAATCACTTAATATACATGGTTTGTCAATGGGAAGTTCCATTTCCAGTTGTATATGGTTGGTCTGGTTACTTTTCCTTTGATCTTCGACGAGAACTTTTTGTTTACTACACTCAACTTCTGTAGAAATCAACTTTATAGAGTCCCAGTTTGATGCAATTGGACTATGAACCCTTGTTCTCCCGTTTTAGAATAATTTTGCATATTAATTTGAATTTTTGTTAAATAACGTAGCAATTTTTTTTAATTTATTAGTAACTATAATTGTGGTGTGGAATGATGATTGGTGTTTAGCATCTCCCGCTTTTGCATGGTTTCCTAGCTACCATTACTATGGACATTTCAAGACATTTTATGAAATTCATTTCATGGATGCAGCGTTAGATCTACGATTGACAGGTACAAAAAGGTATCCACAGATTCATCCACTACTGGGTCTGTTTCTGAAGCTAATGCTCAGGTGCAATTTCTCATTTCCGATGTTAAACTTTAAATTTGGAGGCTTTTGCGTTCAACCTCAAATAAGATCCCTTTCTGTATATATGGTCAAGAAATTGGTATTTCATGCTTGTTCTATGAGTTCTTTGTTAATCTTGAATTGTGAATGAAATCTTGAATGCTCTTGATTTTGGATTTATATTTCAGTTCTATCAACAAGAAGCTGCCAAGCTACGTGTGCAAATTGGCAATTTGCAGAATTCAAACAGGTAAATGTGAATGCCCTTAATTAGCTGTTTCTTTTACATATTCACTCTTCCTCTTGGAACATGGAAATACAAAGGCTTATTTTGTGGACAACAATGATACTTCCAGGCATATGCTGGGTGAGTCTCTGGGAGCCTTGAATTTGAAAGACCTTAAGGGCTTGGAGGGACGACTAGAGAAAGGAATTAGCAGAATTCGATCCAAAAAGGTACTCATGCGGTACTGATTCTATGTATCTTTCATTTTAAAAAATATTACTTCTCTCCGTTGTAATCTCGTGTACTTCCACTAACAAGTTTCCTCTCTTGGTCTCTTCTTATAACTCTTTCTGAAAACTCTACCAGAACGAGCTATTGTTTGCTGAAATTGAATATATGCAGAAAAGGGTAATACTCTCTTTTGTTTTTATATTCCTTTAGTCTTCTTTGTTGAATCTGAAAATGAGTATAACTATTTCAGGATGGTTTTAAAGGTGCGAAGATAACTTCCAAATTGTTTTAGCACTTCCCATTTCTTTCCACTTGAACCTTAATTTGTTTTACTCATATAAGAGCATCACAAGGTCTTCTTTAGCCTAAAAAAGTATCGTTTACTCAATAAAGAGCATTTAAAAAAAATACTCAAATAAAAAAATTAAAATATCTTAATTTAAATTTAATAAATAAAAAAATTGTAGCGAATTGTCTAATCTCTATTATTGAATATATTTTTTAAGTTTTTTCAAATGGAATTGTTAGGCTTGGATAGTTTCAGAATATACGAGGATTAGCCGTTTGGCTTTGGATAGATACTTTTCAATTCTATATTTTTTCCATTTAAAGGTTAAAAAATAAAATTAATTATTAAAATTTTATTTACTATATAATATTAATAATTTTAATTTTTTTTTAACTTTTACCAATAAAAAAAATTGAATTACATGTGTATAAAATTTTATAATACATTTACTAAAATAGTGAATGTAACGCATGCATTTTCTCATCATCCATGTTATGTGCATTTACATTTAATCATTGGGCATATGATGGTATATCAATGATATTTTTATTTTATGAGAACATATATATATTAATTATAAGTAGAGAATAAGAAGCATGATATTAGATTATTAATTTAGATAAGTTGATTAAGTACTTGGGTTAGCTGGCTATTATAGAAGATTTGTAAAAGATTTTTCAGTTATTGCTAAGCCTCTAACAGCTTTGTTAAAGAAGAATGTGCCATTTTAGGAATCTAAGTGTCAATCTTTATATAGTTTTTCTGGAAACAGTTAGCATTTTTTTTTTATCAAGTTTTGATTTTGCAAGTTCCTATAGTTACTATTATCAAAATGAAATATTCAGATAGTAAAGGTTTTGTTAGGATTCCAAGATTCTCAGTTAAGTAGATCCTCTCAATGTTAGTATCATGTCCTGCAATGCGAGCCTGAAATTTTTTTCTGCATTCTAAATGACAGGAAATTGATTTGCACAACAATAATCAGCTTCTTCGAGCCAAGGTCTGCCTAATTCTCTCTGTTCAATTTCTCTTCCCTTTCCCTACCTTTTTCTTTTTTGTGTATCGGGATGCACACAAAAGCATTGAACTTGCTTAAATTATGCAGATTGCTGAGAATGAGAGGAAGCAGAACATGAATTTGATGCCAGGAGGCGGGAACTATGAGATAATGCAATCTCAGCCATTTGATAATAGGAACTATTTTCAAGTGAATGCATTACAATCCACCAATCATTACCCACACCAAGATCAGATGGCCCTTCAGTTAGTGTAAGAATCTAATCAAGACCTTGTATATGTATATATTACATACAAATCATTAACTTTGCAAACACACAAACAAATCCTTCATGTTTTTTTGTGCAGTTAATATGATCCGCGGGCATCAATTTCTAGCCTTTTCTTTTGATCTTCTGTGGAAGGGGTATCATCAGGTATCTCACCTACTGGAAAGCTGAAAAGTAATTCTGAAAATCTTGCAGCAGTGAAATCAAAACCTGAGCAGTAATCCTACCATGCATATTTTACTAATATGTAATCCAGCTTAAGACTTGATAATATATGTATACATAAGGATTGTTGTAAGAGAAGGATTTTCTTTTCTGCTAAATGTTCTAAAACTTGTTAGATTCTGTGACTAATTTCATTTTCTTCTTCTTCTTGAAGTATTAGGGTTGCATGTTATGATATTTTTAGTTCATTTATGAAATATGATCGGTATCTACCATTTTGTGCGTCATTTTCAAGGACCACATAAGAAAATGATAAGCAACAGGTAGTGCTTCCATTGAAGTAATGCATAAATCAATTTCATGATAGCAACATTTTCCTCTTTGCTTTTGTAGGTGCCCTTTTATGACTAATTCAAATTTCTAGTTGAGCTCTACCCAATTATATGAATTATAATATCTAATTTCATTATGGTATTATCTTATCACTAACTAAGACACTACCAATGTTTTTAATAAAGACTCAAGTAATATGAAAAAGTATATGTACAAACACTGAGTCCTTAAAATATTTTTAACATGTGTCAATAATTTTTATATTTTAACACACTTTTGAATACTGATTTATATAAAATAACTTTAATTATTAGTCATTTTTCTAGTTTAACAATTTCTAATCGTACAATGTATATTAATTTCACTTTTATCATTAATTTTATAGATATTTTTACTTAACTAATAACAATATTATTGGAGAATAATGATAAAAAAATCTAAAATATTAAGTTTTATTAACAAAAAATTTTAAAAATATTGGATTTTTAATTCAATATTCTTAATTATGCCATTTGTTAAATCTTGTATACATATTTAATTATAATTCAAATATTATGAATGAAAGTTTAAAATAAAGCAGCATCTCTAATTTTTTTAATTGAAAA
The DNA here is from genome assembly GCF_019578655.1 of Ricinus communis. Taxonomy (NCBI): domain Eukaryota; kingdom Viridiplantae; phylum Streptophyta; class Magnoliopsida; order Malpighiales; family Euphorbiaceae; genus Ricinus; species Ricinus communis. The sequence goes on along the minus strand of NC_063260.1, from coordinate 21,499,687 downwards.
AATCTTATAATAAAATTTATAAGAGTCCATGTGATATGTAAATAAATAACTATATATATAAAATTTGAGTTTTAAAAATTTCCTAACACAAAATTTTATTATGTGTTTGATCTATTTTTATTGATGTATAATAAAATTAGCCTTCATTTACACAAAATAATTTATCAAAAGAAATATATTTGTTATATTTTGCTTTTAACTTATGAAAGTATAACTTATATATTAAACAATAAATTTTTGAATTAGAAATAATTTGAATTCTAAAAAAGAGTATATAAATTATATGCTTTATTATTAATTTATAAATACAATTAATATATTAAATAATTTTCTTAAAATAAAAAAAGGAAAAGTGTCCTAAATCGTGAATATTTTATTACGAACGAATTGTAAAATATTGGATTTTATATAATACTTTCAATTATGTTATTTATTAAATTGTTGTGTTATATATTTAATATACATGAGTCTAATATTATGCATATAAAATTTTATAAATAAAAAAGTGTCATTCCAGTCTTTAATTGGAAAAGTTATTTCTTACCAAAGGAATAGCAAAGTTCTCATGACCGCCAGTATATACAAAGAAAATTGAGCCTTAAAAATGTTCATTCAAAATATTGACATGTGACAATTGTGTTGTCATCATAAAATTAGTCTATATTAATAAATAAAATGATTTCTAAAAATAGCCAATATAATTAATATATTAATTAATAAATAATTCTTTAATTAAATAATAATTTTGATTTTTAAAAAATAATATATTAATTATATTTTTAGTAGTAATTTAAGAATATAAAACAATATTTTAAGATTTTGATTATCTATTATTGTGTCTATTAAATATATTATCGATCAAATTTTGTACATATGACTATTATTTCGGATAAAGTAATGCAGTTGAAAATTTTTAATTAAAAAAATATTTAAAATTAAAATAATAAAAACAACTGCACAATACATGAGCAGACTACTAATTAGCTCTAATAATTAATACACAAAAAATTAAAAGGGAGAAAAAGAAGTTTGCATGTTAACATGCTTAAACGGTATTTTGGTTGCATTTAGTGACTTATTCTTGTGATTTGTGCATTTCTAGTCTCAAATTTAAATGTCTTTTTTCTCATATTATGATTGGCTGGGAATGCCAGATCCTTTATCCTAAAATAAACTCAAGATAGTAATATAGAAAGAGGTGATTTGTTATTTTTCCTTTTTCTGGAACAATTATTTTTAGGAACAATTTAATAGTTCTTTTGATGTTTTAGAATTTAAGTTCCATTAAGAGAACTCTTAAAAGTAAGCCTCCTACAAATATGAACACTAGTTTTTGCTTGAGCCCAAAACCAAACCTACAAATTCATCCCAAACAAAACCCGATTAAATTCATCCCAACAGAAACATTGGGCTCTTGTTTAATTCTATTACCAAGGGTATGATTGCAGTTCATGGTTGAACTGTGATTATTTACAAAGCAAAGTAATTAAAAAAGAAAAAAGAGGAGACGTTTTCTTTTCGGATTTCCGGGAAAAGAATCATTCCAATTGCAGGAACAGTGAATTGTAAACAGACATCCAACTCTGTTCTCATTATATTTCTTTCCTAAGCTAAAGATAGGGAATGTGAAGCTAGGCTTGCGTACACAGCATATGTAGCTAGTGCAGAAAAATGGGAGTCCTTGGTGATCTAATTTATCATGCATGTAATTGAACTTGTGAAGATTGCGCCCGAAGTTATAAGATAGCCTGCAAAACAACGAATTCTGCAGCTCCAGCAATGCGGGAAATAATTTCGGTAGGATGAAATCCATCCCAGAATATGGACAAGCGCCTGTTCGGGCATACTTCTTTGTTAGGAATACAAAAACCATATTCATCTAAGTCGCAGCACGTTGAGCTGGGTTTAATATCCGCATGACCTGCATGGCATAACATAAAAGGAAAGAAAATTGTTGAATATGGAAAACCAAAAACAAGAATTAGAAAAGACAGGATTGAATGAAATAAGGTTGGTTATAAATATATCTACCAGGGATTTTAGTTCCAAAAACATATCCTAGAGAACCTAATTGGATAAATTTTGCATCTCTTAGTTCAAGATTAAGTCGAGCGACAAGCAAGGTAAGCCTTCTGTTGAAAATGCTTGCTGCGAAGTTCATATAGTCTACACATATGGAGCCACGTCTGCCATAATAAGCAGTTGCATTTGGTGTGCAGCCTATATTAGAGATTGAAGCCACACCCACCTTCCTTGCTCCATAATTGTATAATTGCTGATTTGGAAGGAAAATCATAAAAGAAAATTGTTATTTCAACGAGGCTAATTGAAGTGCTAATATCAGGATTTCATAGTCCTGAAGATAATTCTAATACCACTGCGTCAATTTCCAAATATGTAGTTATTAAAGAGGAAGCTTGGAAGAGGATTGAAAAAAGAAAACTAACCCGTAATTGCTGAGAATATTGTCTAATTAGGACGTTCGCGAATTGAGCTGGAGAGTAAATCATGCTTGATTTGTAAATTTTAGGCATGTAGTAGTTGTTAATGTAATCATTACTTCCAATTACAGACATATAGAGGCATTTGTTCAAATGCTGAGCCGCTAATTCATTACTTCCAAGTATATTGGCTATCCTTGAAATAGTAACTTCATGGTTTTTTAGCTGTTGATTCATGTCTACATTTTGACCCTGTAATAGTAATATCTTTCTTAATTGAATAAACGTACATTCATAACTATATTTGATAAAAGAAACAATTATAATCCATGGGAAAAAAATAAAAAGAAACAACTAACTACCATGTGTTTTCCAGATTCAACTAGGATTCCTGCTGATCCAGATGCGTAATTTACACCTTTCGTCACTTCTGCGTCTGTAGCTGCTAAAAACGATGGGATGAAATTCTGAAATCCTAAAAGTTCACCTGTTATAATAATAGAAAAACTGTTAAATATACATCTCTATACCTGAAAGAAAAATAAAATAATATAGTTCAATTCTTGAACTTAAACTTTAAAAGAATATAAGAAGATGTATTCTAGTTTTATATTTGAGTCACCAGATTGCTGACTAAACGTTATTGGATCATTCACTTATGTAACTTGCCATATTATGTGAATAAGAGAAACTAAAATAACCTCAAATTTGCTAATGTATAGGGTAACAATATCCTTCTCTCCTCCCGCCTCTTTTTTGTCTTCTTCTAATTTTTCCTAAAAAAAACCTATTAATAAATTCACAATCATAGCACTCAAAAATCCACTTAGAATCACTTATCAATTATGTCTATTTTTGTACGTTTTTTCTAGCTTTTAAAAAAAAATCCAACAAAATAAAAAAAAATCAAATTAAAAAGTAACGGTGGACCTTTCCTCTTGCTCCTTCCCTCCTTTTCAATCTCTTATAATTTTAAGTATTTGAATTATAGTTATTACTGTTATTGTTGAAGTATATTGCCCTGTAGGTACTAATTTTTTTCCACTTACTCCTAATTGCTATTAAATATTCGATTTCTTTCTTTTTGGTATCACTCCTATTATTTCTATCTAATTCGATCATACCAGAAAGGAATTCAGTCAATTTTAGCTTATGTGGCATCCGGTTGGGTTCTTTGTCAAATCATCAAAAATAATAAAAGAATTTAACCTATTCTTTTCACTTTTCTCTGTTTACTTATTCTTCTCCCTTTCCTCTACGCTTCTTTCCTTCTCTTCTGCCGTAACAATACTAACAATAACAACAACAAACAACATAGCACCATCTTTCTTTCTTTGCAGCTGTGGGGCTAATTCAAACTACAAGAAACGAAATTTATAACAGAACACTCTTATTATCTCTCTCTCTCTCTCAGAAAAATTATTTTTTTATAACAATTAGCGAAGAGAAAAGAGATCTCTTCTTTAATTTGTTGATGTTCAATTCTTAAAAGATGCATGAAGGTTTCAAGAAGTGCTTTAATGGAAAAAAAAAAAAAAAAAGTACGATAGTAAAGAAGGAAAAAAGGTTGATGATGGGCTTTTGAATGGATACTCTATATCCTATTCTCCTATTATCTCTTGGAAATCTAGAAGGAGATCAAGTAGCTAGTTCTTATACTCTTTATTTATTTATTTTCACTTTCTTTGTCAGCTTTCCAAAAAAAGTAATAAGTCAGAGAGAAAAAGAAAGAAAGTAGCTGGTTTTCTGATATTTTTCTTGTTACAAAATCATATCCAAGAAAACCCACATCTTGAAATTTTGATTTAAGCTTAAGATCTATATTGAAATAACTGAGCCGTATCCATTTTCTTAATGGGAATAAGGTTTATATATCATGAATTCTATATTGAGACAAAGTAAGAGATAGAGAGGATAATGGGATACATGGAATGAAGATCCGATGAAGAAGGATGTGAAAATGGAAATTTGATTGTGATTCTTAATGATTCTTTTGGGTGAGTTTTTTTATTGTTTTTAGAATTTTTGATGATTTGATGAAAAATTCATTCAACATGTGATGTGGAACACTATTGGCATACTTACTTGGACAATCGGCTGCCATATAAGCTGAAATTGACCGGGTTTCTTTTTTATATTATCGGATGAGACAGAAATAATAGAGGAGTACCAAAAAGAAATAAATTGAAAATTTAGTACCAATTGAAAGCAAATGGTAAAAAATTGGTATCAACGAAGTAGTTTATCTGGTATTATTGCAGCTTACTAATTATTAGAGAATTTTATTTTGGTTCTAATAATTGTATAATTAGAGATTCATGCAGATTTATGTATGAGATGGTAATGGTGGCGGAGGTAGAGGTAGAGGTAATAATAGTGATAGTAGGGGTAGGGGTGGGGGTTGGGGCGATGACAATGGTGTTGGAAATGAAGGTGGTGATGGTGGTAGAGAAGATGGTGGCAGTGGAAGATGTTTTGTTATTTTTATTCTTTTGAGATGTTGAAAGGTAATATCACCGATGGTGTGTTTGTCAAATTAGGTATATGCATAGATATAGAAATTAAGAATGGCAAGCTACGTTGATGGATGTAGAGTCCAATACAACACAGTCAGTCAGACAAAAATATTAGAAATATTTTCTAAAATTAATTTTTCTAAAGTTTAAACACTTATTCAAACAAACAAAAGTCCAACATTGAAATAGCAAAAATCTAAAAGTTGTTTTCTCTTATATGCAAGGAAAATAAAAAATTTTGCACGCATTATAGAAGGGATAGGGATTGGACCAATTATATCAGCGACGGTTCGGCCATTGGTGAACCTTCCTGTCGGACCATGAGGAAAGTCAATACCATAAGGTGAGTAGTTGACTTTAGAAGCTGTGTTAAGGTCGTTATTGTTGCCTCCATCAACTAATGAATCTCCAAAAACGAAATAGCAAGGAACTTGTGGCTTTCCATTAACAAAATTCTTGGAGTTTGTAACTATGATCAATAAACCAAATGATAGAAGTACCAAGTATTGTGATTTTATCCCACGGGCCATCGATAAAATTTAAGAAGTTGAGAAAATGGATATGTAAATGTAAGAAAGGCAAAAGCAAGAATGGTGTCTGAAGCAAAAGAATGAGAAAATGAGGGTATAATATATATAGGGTTTCGCCAAGTTAAAGTTTGTAAGGCAAGGAGAAAGTGAAGGACGGACCTAAATTTATATAGTGGAGGTGGCAAAGTTGCCATAGAATCTATGGTGTGGTGGCTTTGACCGTGAGAGGAATCAGGCTACCATTTATACATTAGCTAATACCTACTTACTTAATTCTAACAGAGTAACAAGTTCATTCATTTCTTCTTGTTTCTGCAGAGTACTCTTTTTCTCTATTTTAAGTGGGCAAATCTATATATAAATAAAATGTTAGATGTTTCATGCCAAGATATTTATATATATCCATGCTATGTGAAATTTTTTTCACCTATACACATTATTAAGTATGTCAGAGATAACATAATTCAGAATTACATAGCATAACTTTATTATCTCCCAATTGGCAGATTGTTAACTGGGGACTTCCTTCCTCTGGCAACTACCAGTCCTTGAAAACAAAACAAGGTAGCTGAATTAGCTAGTTTTGACTAGCGTGTCGGCTGGTTCATAGACTTCAAAAATCTTCTTCAAAGACAGATATGATATTCCTGCGCTGATCTTGTTTGCAATTTCAGATGGGTGAAATGCATCCCAGAACAAGTGCAAATTCCTAAATTCACATGGATCATCATAAGGTATGCAAAGACCAAATTCATTTACTTCACAGCAACCGTTGATTTTAATGTCGAAACCTGAAAGGCAAAACCAGTAGATTAAACATTAAAAATAGTAATATACCGCACCAACTCCGTGAACAAAGATACAGAGGAGACTTATATAGCAGCTCTACCTGGAGAAGCAGCATATTCTGAAACGATTCCATATGTGTTCAGGTAGATAAATTTTGCATCAGTTAGGTTGCTGTTGAGTTCATCTACAAGTAATTGAAGGCGGTTGTTGAAAAAGTTTGCTGCCTGGTTCATTGAATCTACACACAAGGAACCGTTTGTGTCATAGGAATTAACAGCTCCCGGGGTGCAGCCTATAGGACCAATCCCAGTCAAGGCCACCTTTCTTGCTCCAGAATTGTACAATTTCTATACAATTATATTAATTCCACCATTAGACATAACAACTACCATAAACCAACTATATACAAATATAACAAATTACCAGTGACCATCATGCGTTGAATATATGAAATGATCAATTAGGGTGGCCATAATATATTACTACTACTAACCATAATGCGTTGAGAATACTCTTCTATAAGAACTTCTGCATACTGCTCAGGTGTATATTGGATGCTTGTATTGTAAAATTGGGGCAAGAAGTAGTTGTTAATGTAATCATTATTTCCGATTACAAATGAATAGAAGCATTTATTTAGGTGCTGGGTAGCTGAGTCTTTGCTTCCTAGAATGTCAATTATGTGTGAGATAGTAACTTGGTGATTTTGCAACTGCGTACTCAAGTCGACGTTAACACCCTACAGAAAAGAGAAACAAAAGAAAATTTTCATTTTTAGATTACAGGAATACTTTATGTTTATAAAAAAAGATATAGTAACCATAAAAAGAAAAATTACCAATTGCTTGCCGGTTTCAGTTCGAATTCCTGCTGAGCCAGATGCATAGTTTACACCCTTAAGTATTTCTGTGCCATTCGCACTTAGAAACGGTGGTATGAAGTTCTCAAAGCCTAAGAGCTCGCCTGCAGTGAGAAATTATTCAACTAATTAGCTACAATGTTAAAGAAGAATCAGGCCTTTTTTTTGTTATAGCAAACAAGACTTAAGAATTGGGTTTCCTTTCCATATGCATGAGTTTCTGTAACTTTATCATGGGAGCTAGTTGAAGGTAAATGTTTATTAGTTAAGAAGTTCATTTGCTAGGAGAAAAGAATTCACCAATTACATCAGCCGTGGTCCGACCATTGCAAAACCTTCCGGTCGGACCATCCGGGAAATCAATCCCATAGGGCGGATAATTGACTTTAGCAGTGGTAGCAAGATTGTTGTTATTGCCGCTATCAACCAAGGAATCTCCAAAAATGAAATAACAAGGCACTTTTGGTTCTCCATTAACAGAATACTGCTTCAAGCACGCAATTATAACCAGAAACATGGCCAAACTAATATGTACTTTTGTCGGACGAGCCATCAAGAATAGATTGAAGAAATAGGAATGCTTAAAGAAAGACAGAAAAGAATGCAAGTAGAAAAGATAAAGCAAGAAATGAAAGAGCTTATATCCAAAGAAAAATATGTGTGATGTATCAAATAAGTGGGTTATATATTTACAAAACCCAAGTAGCAAAAAGAATTCGTGGAATAATAATGTAAACATAATTCAATATGCCATCATTAGGGAAAGATTTCTTTATAAAAAAACGTGCATATGCACCCTAATTCTTTTTAAAAAAATAAATTGTTGACATACTCAACCAAATAAAGTAAAGGAACAGAATGATAAATGATTAAAATCTGAACTGATCATATGTTTCATAAAAAAAACAATAATAAAAGAAAATTCTAAAAGTGATAGTGGGGGTGGGGGGATAAAGAAATTTAATATATACGAATAATTCTTTACTTGAATATGTTATATTATAGTATGTATCTAGGGGACATTCTTTTTTAACTCATTTGGAGTTTTTGATCGAACAGAACGACACATGTTTCATATTCTTAACTGTTCGTTTTTGGTCATATAAGGCAGTACCCTGTCTAATTGACCAAATATATTATTTGGGATGACAGAGAATCTATTTAGATTACATGTAATAGTCTTGCAAGAATAAAGGGAAGAGAAGTTTCAGTTCATCTTCCTTCCAAAGTTGGTTTGTAATCTTATATTCTCTTCAATCTTTCTAAAGTAGGATATGGAGCAAACACGAATAGTGGACAATTCAAGGCTCTTAAATAAACAGTCAATCCCCTGATTCCAGGGTAAAAAACAGAGTGTTGAGCGTAACAAAGACCTGTTCTAAAATGATTTAAACTTATGATTTGTGTTGGATGTGATTGACCATTATTTAGCATTGCCATAAGCAACAAGCCAGGTGTGTGACATAGACCTTAATGTTTTTCTAATCAAGTAAGGAAGATGCCAGGCCATATAATTTCGTTGACCCAACCCAAACCTCCTGTTGCTGATGTTGTCATTTATTTATTTACTTTGGCCAGCCACTGAAAGAATTTTATGAATTATTTAGTTGGCTGAGAGGTCTAGACTTGGCCACCACAAACTTGTATTCATTAATATAGAAATTGCACTCTAATTCTGTCGATTGAATATTTTGTTATTACATTTGCTAAGTTAATACTCTGCAAATTAATATTTTTGGCCGTAAATTGTATTTAACTACGGTGCACAAATCCCCAATGATATAGTATCAAACAAAAAATTAATCTTAAATATTTGTGTATGGTTAAGATGTTGGTGTTTATGGGGTCTAGCTCCTGAAGTTGGTACTACAAATTTTGCTAGGAGTGTGTCTCCTGCACCATAATTAAAATAGAGCCCTCTGTTATTCTTATACCCTTTTGCAAGACGATGGATGAAACCATATATAATAGACTTCACTACGGCAGTAATAATTTAAACCGCTGCTTGCCCCTGCTTCTTATTGAATATACAACAAATTAGTCCTTCAAAAGGTACAAAATAAATTATTCCTAACAGCTGCCTCTTTCAGGATATCTCTCGGGAATGTATTACATTAATAAAACATTATTTGTTACAACTTACAACATTAATTAAACACATACAACTTTAGGGATCAAGATAAAGTAAACAAAGCACAATTCCCATGATTTTATTCCTGATATATGCTAATTTTCCCTGACACGGCAGCTCCAGTTTCTTGATTAAGCATAACCAAATTTCGGATATCGAATGGATAAGCATCGGATGGGTGTAATGAACTATAAGATCTCAGTCCAATGTATACGTTCACAGCCTCAGTTGGATGGAAAGAGTCCCAGAATGCATAAGCAGTCCTATTTTGGCATGGAACTTGGTCTGGAATACATTGACCATCGCTTGCAACCGGGCAACATCCAGCACTCGCATTTGTGAAACCTGTCACCCGCAAAATACATTCATAATTCTCCATTACTACATTAAATTCAGGAAAATGCTTCATCTCAACATGGGCAACGACTTTTTGTGGTGCGCACGCCCATCCAGACCATTAGATCTTTGTAAGAATATCAAATGTGCACATCGTGTGTACGTTCAGATTCACCTAGTTACTTTCCAACATTTTATATAGAAATTCGTTATAAAATTAATTAAGCTGATACTTACCAAGAACACTAGAATCTGCACCAATTGTATAGTAGTTGATGTATATAAATTTTGCATCTGTTATATTAGCGTTGAGTTGTTCAACCACTAATTTCAGCTTGCTGTTGAAAAGTAATGATGCTTCCTCCATAATTTCCACGCAGGTAGAGCCATTCGTGCCATATGTGCTAATTGCATCTGGAGTGCAGCCTATTTGCCCCAGTCCAAACAAGGCAATTTTTCTTGCTCCATACTTGTGCAAAGTCTAAGGGAACAACCACCCCCAATGTTCAATTGAAATAACTAAGGTTTTGAATTTAGCTTTTAGAAACATTAATTTGGCCAAAAGGAAAAGACTGGAGTAGGAACCTTTATTTGTTGCGTATATTGTTCAATGAGAAGTTCAGTGTACTGAAGCAGGGTATAGTCTCGGCTTGTATTGTAATACTGAGGCAAGAAGTAGTTATTAATGTAATCGTTGTTGCCGAGTCCAACTGTATACAAGCATTTGCTGAGATACCAAGAAGCTGCTAACTCTGTTCCCAGTATTTCAACCAATCGCAAGACTATCGTTCGGTGATTTTCTAACTGCATGTCCAAGGGTATACGCTCGCCCTGCAAACACAGATTATTGTTCTTTCTTGAAATCCTGAAAATTGAATGTGGGCTAAATAGGTATATAAAATATGTGAAGAGCCGACTCGAGCTTTAGCGCTTAGTGACATTGGATGTTGTCAGAAGTGTAAGGCGCTAAGGCTACAGGGTCGACGTTGAATGTTGCCTGAGGTGTAATGCTGCATGCATGTTCGAATTCTAAATGAATTAAGACAAAAAATAAATAAATAAATATGCGAGTAAACTTCAATAATACCAACTGCTGGCCAGTTTCATTGAGAATTCCTGCTGAGCCTGATGCATAATTCACTCCGAAGAGTATGTCTGTGCCATTGACACTTGCAAAAGGTGGAATGAAATTGTCAAAGCCCAAAACTTCAGCTGTAGTTGGAATGAGAAATTGCTTAATTTAACAACTCAAAAATATGCCCAAGAATAATACAGTCATATGCAAAAGAAAAATACCGTTATACTACAAAAAATACCATGCCTAATGCTACAATTTTTTCAGAACTAATGCATATTAGCCCTGTAATTATATATGTCTATTAACCTTTTCACTTTAATTTCTCAATATGAAATTCTTATATTTTTTTTTTTTGAAATTAGATCAACTTTTTAAATTTTCTTGTATTAAATATTGAAATCCGTTTTCTATATTAAGTTTCTATATTCGTACTTTAATCGCATCAACCATTGATAATTTATTATTTAAAATTTTAGTAGTTATTAATTAAAATATTAATTATAATTTAAATTAAATTATTACAATATCACAAATTCAAAAAGTAAATTATCATAATATCATGAAAAATATAAATATAAAAAATAGAGAGGTCAAAATAATATTTTTACATAAATAATGAAATATTAAAAAAATCTGGAAGCAGTTAAAAAGATATATTACAGATTCTAAGAACTAACTAAATTTAAATATTTTTACAATAATGTGACGACATTTATTTATTTTTTTATATATTAATGTAATATTGTTATGTACGTGTGTAAAATCTGTCTATTTTTCTGATACATCGATTGAATATAAGTGGATTTTGATTCATGTGGTGGTTCTCTACTGCATTGGTCTTTTCACTCCCCACTCTCAACCATAACAAAATGTCCCCACTTTATCTCTCAGGATATATATATGTTTTATGTCAATGATCAGACGGTTAATAATAGCCTACAGATTTTAACTATCTGATAAATAATGGTGAAAATCTAAATACGCAAATGTGACCAATGGGTATAACTTCATATACCAAAATGTGCATCTGTTCTTAAAATAATTTGCGAACATGGCAAATAATATTGTAACTGGATGAGGTTACATTACCGATTACATCAACAGTGGTTCGACCATTGCTGAACCTTCCAGTGGGGCCAAAAGGAAAATCAATACCATAAGGTGGATAATTAACTTTGGCAAGGGTCTCAAGCAAATTATTATTTCCATTATCAGCCAATGAGTCTCCAAAAATGAAATAGCAAGGCACCTGCCCATGCCCTTCTGCACCCATGATGAATAAAGCAGGCAGCACCACCACCACCACCACCCACCATAACTTAGCCTCAACCCCCACTTGGAAAAGGAATGTCATGTGAGCTAATTAACTAGAAAGAAAAGAGATGCTTGCGGGGAGTTGCAAGAAGAGCTTTCTGTTAATTGGTTGATCGTTTTCAGTGAAGGATAGAGGAAAGAAATGCGGTATGCTATATTTATACTAGCTTGCTCTGCTAGTAGGTGGAGGAACACAATCCTCAACTGAGATTTTAAAACATTTTGGAGAGTTAGTTGAGGTCCAGTTCTGGTGAGGATATATATTGGCTCAGGGACCACAGGGTACATCCGCTGGTTGATGTTGGCCTGTAAAAGCAGCAACAGCTCAATGTTTAATTACCACAGTACTGGTGGGTTCACCATTTCAATCTCAATTTTTATTTTATTTTTAAAGTTTTAAACATTATTTTTGGAAAAAGCAAGTAAAATTATTTTTTTTAAAAATACAAATTTGAAAATAGTAGTTCATAAAAAAATTAAAACAATTAATATTTTAAAATGAAAAAAAAAAAAAACTAATATGTTTCTTCAACAGTCCTACAATAATTTCAAAGACATCCTTAATCTATTTTCTGATCATTGTGGTTTCTTTTCTTGTCAACCAAATTCCATCCGTAAAAGGTTTTTTTTTTGTTAAAATTTAATCCTAAATACGCCAATCCGATGTGAGAAAGAAGATTTATTTTTAATTGAGAAAGACTTAGTTAACTCACTATTTAAAAAGAAAAAAAAAAGACAATTATAAATTAAAATTATTCGGGTTTAGTGATTAGAATTATTTATTTAATTTCATGAATTTTCTTTTACATTATAATTTTTATATATTTTTTATATTTATACATTGTGTGACAATTCATCACATTCGTACTTTATTATAAATTATTCAAATTTAGTTTAATTTCGTATATAATTAGTTTGATATGCACCTTTATTATTCGAGATTAGAACACCATATAAATTTTATTATTTTACAAATTGTTATTTTCTAGGTAAGTGATTTATTTATGAATATTAAGCAATAATATCAATTGAGTTCTTAATATATATATATATATATATGATGAGCATATAAAGTTAGTATTTCTTCCATTTCTTTTCATATGTTGTTAATTTTAAATATAAATAACTTATAAAAATAAAAAGTAAGAGATTATTTTTATAATAAAGATTATAAATAAATATAAATATAAATATATATAATAAAAATTTATTTTTGAAAAATAAATAGAATACTCATGCAATAGCACGAGCAAATTTATAATTAGAGAATATAAATATTGGATAACTGTATATATATTTTAAATCGGCGATGTTTCTTTATTACTAATTAGTTTTAATAAATAAATATTAATACTTTTTTATGAGTTTTATAGTCTTCTACTATGGGAGTGTTGAGTTCTCCTTTTATAGAAGCGAAAAAGAGGAAAAAAAGAGATCAAATCTAATATTCAAACAATCAGACTCGTTAAACAACATTTATAAAGTTGATATATGACTTAGTGCCACTGAGTGGAGTGTTCTTCCCGCAGAATTACGATATACTGCTCCATCAACACGATTAATGATTATTATTTATATATATTTTTAATATTTAATATTTAATTTTAATTTTTATATTAAAATATACTTATCAATTCTTATTAATAGAATATCCATATTTTTTTTTGAAATTAAAATTATATACACATTACACTTAATTATTTAACACATTTACAGAAAGCACTAGACTTACTGATAACTATGGCAAAATAACAGTAAGTGATGAAATTAAGTTGATAGGAAGGCAAAATTCAGGTAAATGATTCAATTATATCTAGTCCCTTTTTCTAATACATGATTAAATATTTGATTAAGTGGGATCATATACCAATTGAAAAAATTAAAATAACCTAAATAACAAGTAAACATACTACTTATTATCGGAATTAAGAAAAAATAACTTAAATCTAAATAGTATGTATTTCCTTCTTTTTTTTAATTATTATTTATAAAAAAATCAAGCCATCCATTTACATCCACTGCGGAGAAAGGACTTAAATCTGAGACTCTCATCCTCAAAAACTAACATTGCTGCCATTTAAACAAGACATATCTAATTCTAATTATAATATAGGATTCTTTTGAGGCAAAGGAAGTTCCAGAAGGAAACATCATTTATCTCACATTTAAATTGTAGGTACACCACGTCCACATCCTTTTATCAAAGCTCTGATGACATATTGGGCCAATGCTCAGGAGGAAAACAAAAATAAAATTGGGCAACAAGCTGTCTATAATAGTTTCTGCTGTTTATTGGTAATTTTTTGTGGTTACCGATTTAGCCACTGTCCTCTTTCACAAACTTTTCCAAGGCTCCTCCACTCCATATATTCTTTTGTTTTTTTTTTTTTTGCGATTTCGTAGCCTAATCACATATAATTGATTAACTAGAACAAGTCATATCAAAATTGCTAATTAACCATGGACATAGACTATACAAGTGTATGTTGCCTGAATAGAATCATCTGAAGTCAGACTATGTTACAGTCTGGAGAATTTGATTGATAATATTTGTTGCAGGACAATATTTCAAATATAATGGAACGGGACTTTGAAGTGGGTGGGGGGGTGTCCTTACGACTTCTACCACAACCAAAACTATCCATTCTGTGTTATATATGTGTTGTAATTTTCCCTTGTGGAGATTGCTGTTATTATGCAATGATTATCTTTTTGTTTTTTTCAACAGTAATAATTTTTTGTTTTAGAAGAAAAATAATAGTGTTTGATTACTTGCACAGGAAGGAGTGTACATATTCACATTAATGGCAACTGAAAACACGAAGCCAGTTCGACAGATTTGTCCTGGAAAAGAAAAAAAAACATAAACATATAAGAACACGTTCTTTGACATCAATCTTGGCGTATGTACCAGCAAAACATCAAACAGATGAAGCCAAAATCCCTCCACCATCTGCCAGTTGGTGAAAACTCACCTTGACAAAAACTACGATAACTCATTATTGCAACGCTTGGGTGTATTTGCCCATATTTATTGCACTTTGGATGGTACGAGGCTTCGATTTACTGCCCACATTCATTGCATTTTACACCACTACTTTATAGTTATACCCATATATAAGTGTAGTTTCTATGTGTTGTATAACCTTTTGATTTCAATTTAAATTAACTATAAATAAAAGTAAATTCTATATTATAATAAATTATAAAATTTTATGTCCGTATAATAATAATTTTATATAATATATATTTTAAAAAATATACACGGTGTTTCCGTAAAAATTCATGATAATTTAAATTATTTATATAAAACAATTTAATACAATAATTCAATTTTTAGAGTTACCACCACATCTTTAAATTTATCTAATACTATGAATACTTTTTTTTATTGAAACCAAAATACTTTTAAATTATGGTTAATTTTTCTCTCTATGTATAAGCTCAATTATTAACATATTCTATTAATAAGAATAATTAAGTTAAAATAAAATTTTCCCGATTTACTTCTATTAAATTAAAAGTTTCTCATAATAATAAAATTAGAATGGTATATACCAAGGTTTGGATTTATTTGCCAACATCTGAAAGATAACATTCATTGCATTTAGGATGATATAAGGCTTCGATCCATTATTGTACATGATAACACATTTTAGTTCGAACATTTTTAAAAATTTACAATCTTCCTCAAGTTGAACTCCAAAAAAATATAATTTGGTGACTCCGCGGCCTGTGCTTACTACTATTTGCCTTACCAGTTTCTCCATCTATTGTAATTTGATAATTCACTTTTAATTTGCATTTAGATTAAAATCATAGATTTTTTTAGTTAAACTTTTCAACAAAAAAAACTACAATTGAAAATAAAAAATGTGAAAATTAAATTTTGGTAATGTGGATCAATAAAAATATTTTTGATTACTAAATTGACAATAAAAATACACTAAATTTTGAGATGAAGAAAAGAAGAATTATAATTTTGAGACGGAGGGAGTATTGATTTTTTGTAAAATGAAAATGAAAGGTATATATGAAATCGCGATGCCAATTGCTAGAATAATATACAAAGTTTAGTTTATAAGACCTCTGCTCGTATATTTTCTGGTATTTCCACAACAAACAAAATCAAGTTGAGCTAAACTATGAAGATCAAATGGATAGCAATCAGAAGAGTTAAGAGATTTGTATGTTCTTCCTGCAGTAAATAAATTTGAAGCTTCAGTAGGATGAAAAGTATCCCAGAAAACAAATACTCTTCTGTCGGGACAGGGTGCTTGATTTTCAATGCATTGTCCATCCTGTCTTGCTTCACAGCAGCCTGAAGTCAAATTTCTGAAACCTGCATGCATAATTATTCCATGCACTCAAATTAATTTAACAAGAAAACAATAGCCCGGTTGATATAATCGATTTAAAGTAACTAGATTTCGAGTTAAAGTACCAACTGTGGTCGGGTCACCCGCTGCAATACTTGTACTATTTATATATATGAATTTTGCATCGGATAAATTTCTATTAAGTTGCTGGACGAGAGATACGAGCTGATTGTTAAAAAGATGGACCGCCTCGTTCATAATGTCTGCACATAAGGAGCCATTTCTCCGACGGATAGCAGTTGAATGTGGAATGCATCCTATATTTCCCAATCCAGCCAGGGCGATTTTTCTTGCTCCTTGATTGTACAAAGCCTAAAAAAATTTAAAAAGAAATATACAGTTAATCAGGAAAATCTTTTTCCTCTTTTATTACATAGAAACAAATTTTGAAGATACGGACTGTCAGTCGTTAAATTTTCTGATCTTATTTTTGTATAAAGCATGCAATAGATGATTGAACTACGAATAGAAGAAGGGAAGAAATAATGGATCTAACCATTAATTGTTTGGAGTACTGGCTGATGAGAGCTTTGGCATATGAATCAAGGGAAAAGGTTTTGCTTGTTGGGTAATTTTCAGGCAGGAAGTAGTTGTTAATATAATCATTACTGCCCATCCCGACACCATATATGCACCGATTTAATTGCTTCGTAGCTGCAGTTTCATTGTTCCCCAGTATGCTAATCATGCGTGAGATTGTTATCTGATGATTTTTTATTTGCTGGTCCAAGTCCATATTCTGACCCTGCGCAATGACGATGACAATTTAATTACTTTCCCTGCCCGATCATTATACATATATAGATATGTATATGCAGAGGCGATGATTCTAATGATATATCTTTTGATTGTTACCAAATGTTTCCCAGTCTCCTGGAGAATTCCTGCAGATCCTGACGCATAGTTCACACCTTGAAGTATGATCTGACCTTTAGCAGTTGCAAATGGTGGAATATGATGATCAAAACCAAGGAGGTCAGCTGTCATTACCATCAAGTTCAATTAGCATGCAGGACAATTATACCTACAGGAGATACCAGTTATAAAACCCATGATTTGAAATCAATAAATTTTCAGAAATGCTAAACAAAATGCAATATGCATGTATGTACCTAGGATATCAACAGTGTTTCTACCATTAGTGAATCTTCCAGTGGGTCCGTCAGCATAATCAATCCCATAGGGAGGATAATTAGCTTTGGCTAAAGTGTTAAGGTTGTTATTGTTGCCATTATCAGCCAAAGAATCACCAAAGATGAAAAAACAAGGCACCTCAGGTTCTGCATCAGCCCAATCTATCTTTTCTGATACTACCGAGACAAAAAGGAAGACAACCCACCATCGTCTTGTCTCGCACACCATTATTCAACCAGCAAATTGAAAAATGTAGATAGATAAGAGGATATAGCTGAAAATCAGGATAAAAATAGAGATCGCATTGAGATAGATAACTCCGTGCATTTAGACATTGGAGACTGCCCGCTAATTTGATTCTCCTGGTTATCCTTGATTAGCGCTTCATTAGGAGCCTGGAATATTTGCTTGTCTTTTATTTTGCATGTTTCGCTTCTTTTTAATATCACATCTGAAATTGCCATTTCACTTCTTGATATGTAAGAATTTGCTGGAACTTCTTTTAATATTAGTAACTTGATATTGTCCTGTGAATTATCTATGTTTCTTTTAAGAACATAAACTTGTGGCTCTGTTATTACTTGATATTGTCTTTTAATTCGTGAATAACTTAAAGTTTTGTCATACATTAAAATCGCTGAGATGGCATTATCATTAATATTATTAATTACAAAATTATTTTCTAAATCAAAATAATAATTCAAATCCTAAAATGTAGCTATTTTAAATTAATTTTAATACTACTTATATAATCTAAAATATTAAAAAAATCATACAAATTAGTTGAAATTATTAATATTATTTTCAAGTCATATCAATGGTAATATTTAGTATATAACTTTTATTTTGAAGATTAGGAACATTTTGTGATTTTAGCAACTAATTCTTTTCAAACCCTTCTGGCAAAAAAGAAAAACACATTCATCTTCTGATTGACAATATATTATGTTATGATAAATAAATTGATAAAAGAGGATAATT
The DNA here is from genome assembly GCF_019578655.1 of Ricinus communis. Lineage (NCBI taxonomy): Eukaryota > Viridiplantae > Streptophyta > Magnoliopsida > Malpighiales > Euphorbiaceae > Ricinus > Ricinus communis. The sequence continues at coordinate 21,481,199 of NC_063260.1, read as the reverse complement.
GGTTATTATCAAAATATAGGGCCCAAATCTGCAAAGGTTGCCTCTATGATCCTAATCCTTAATAAGATGTCTAGCAAATAGGACGGAGATTCAGCACACACGATTGACCACTAATTATCATTTCTTAAAAGTCATACAATATTTAAAATTTTATTAGATTAAAGTTCTTTTTCACAAACTTATTTTGAAATACATTATTTTGATGTCAATTTCATATTATTAGTAAAATTTTATATGTATATATTTCTTTTAGATATAGAAATATAATTCTAAATTTTTTGTGGGATAAAGGCCAATTTGGCTATTAATTTTATTGCTCGAGTTCGATTTAGTCCTTTTAAAATTTTTTTCGATATTTTAATCTAAATTATTGTATATTTAATTCAAATTAGTCATATTTTTTATAAAAATGAGAGAGTGAGTTACACATTCCTAAAAAGAGAGTAGACAAAATAAAAAATATAAAAAATATTAATTTTTATATTAAACTATTTAAATTAAAAATATATATTATTTTTAATAAGGCACAATAAAAAAATAAATATTGCTACAGTGTTTTTATTATCTTTTTTTTTTAATAATGACCGTGAAAGAGACGATTAAAATAGTAGTGGTGTCGAGAGCAGTAGAGGTGAGAACGGTTTCAATGAGAATAATGGTAATAATAGCTATTTATTACTTAATTATATTAATTGTACTAAAATTATACTCTCATATTTTTCTTCAAAATATAGTTAATTTAAACTAAATATATAAAGATTTAGGCTAAAAAAATTATAGATTTAAAAAAAATTAAATTGAGTCCGTATGACAAAATTAGTGGCCAAATTGCATTTAATTTTTTTAATATTTTAATTAAAATATCACCTTGAGAGATAGGTGAATAAATGACTAATAATAAATTAATTAATTTAATAAAAAAATTATTTAAATGGAGTAAAGCACTATTTAGATTGAAAGAGATGATATGTTTACAAAATTGATGAATTTAATTAAATCCTCTTTTTAATAAGTTAAAAGAAAGTCAAAATTCAAAATTACCATCTTTTAAAAGAATAAAATGATTCATGTAAATCCATGAATTTAATGTTTAATTTACTAAAATTATTTATAGTTTTAAACTTCATAAATCTATATATTTATATTAATTTCTGAAATTTTAAATTTTTTTGACACGTGTGTTTATCTTTTGACACATGTAATTTTTATTTTGATATGTGTATTATTTCTGACACATAGGATTCAAATTTATATGTAATTTAGTTATTTTTTTTATTAATTTATTGATTAATAAGTTACATTCTTTATTAAACACTCATTCTAATCCTAAGAAATAGTATATTAATAATAAATTAATTTTCTAGTTAGATAATGATTATTCTAAATAATATCATACTAATTATATTTTAATATTAAATTAACTAATAAATTAGTTTTCTAATTAGATAATAATTTTAATTATAGAAAATAATATTTAAATATTATATTCACTAATAAATTAATATTTAATTATATAATAATTTCTAATTCTAAAAAATAATAATATCAATTATATTGGTAATTTATATAATATTAGAATTAATAAATAAATATTTTAAAAATAATTTTTATATCATTTTACTAATAAAAATAAAAAAAATAAAAAATATTTAAAATAGCTAAATTACTATTATTTTTTTAAAGTATTATAAATTAATATTAAATATTGAAAAATTATTAAATCATATCAACAAATTTAATTTTAGAATTAAAATAATATTAATAGTCTTATAACATACGAATAAATAACTAGTCTTTTATTATTATTTAAGGCTTCCAAAATCTCTCCAATCAATCGAAGCATAAGTAATTTCTTTTTAACTGTTGATATTGCCTTAATGGGTGGAAAGCTTCTCACGTGTACTCTTAAATAGGATCCTTCTTAGTTGTAAATTAAAAGAAATTTTTCAAAAATGTCTTAAAATTGAAAAAATATTATTTGTACTCTATAACTTGTAAAAAAATATATTATTTTCTTAATTATTTTTCAAATTTATGAAGTGATTACTTTTTTTTAATTGTTTTAGGTCATTTTAACAATAAAAGAAATTTTAAAATATAATTTCAAGAAAAGGGTTAAAAAAACTGTATTTTTAATATTTTAATACAGTAAAAATTAAAAAATTAAAAATATTGTAAACTTGATAAAATATACTGTAAATTTGATAAAAAAAATAAAAAATAAGAATATTTTTGATATTTTTCCTAAATCAAATACAGTTGGCTTGTGAATACATGAGAGAAACAACGAAGAATGTGCCACAAAACAGAAAAAAAAGCACAATATTGGAAGATGTTATAATTGGAGAGTTTTTATTGCGAAATGGCATGTGGTGGTAGAGATAGCTCCTTTTTTTTGTTTTTTGTCAGTGATTCTTTGTGTCCTTTGCAGTCTTCGCAATCAATTGTTGGATATTATAAGGGTAAGCTTGAGATGGAACAGAAGCATTAAGTGCGAGACTCCCCAGGATTATGTTTGCAGCCTCTGTTGGGCGGTACCCATCCCAGAAAAAGTATTCTTTGGGGGCCTTGCATCTTGTTGCCTTAGGGTAACACATTCCATTGTAGTCTGTATCACAGCATGGAACATCATTCTTCTTGAAACCTGACACATAAACACCTCCATTTAATTCTTATGTTTCATTATATCCCCAAACAAATACCAGTTTTATTAGGGTCATCAAAGCCCAAAATCACTAGTCACTGGTTGAAAAGGAAAAAGAAAAAGTTTACTGGATGGTTGAAAAGAAAAGAAAATCTATACCTGGAAAAACTCTAGCTGATGTAATGTCGTAAATGTTGATGTAGGTAAATTGTGCATTCTTATAGTTTTTGTTCAACCTATCAACTAAAATTTGCAGCCTGCTGTTGAAGATATGAGCATCTGTGTCAATGACAGAGATACAGTGTTGATGTGTGTCATACATTCTAACTGCAGCTGGGCTGCAACCCAATGGTGGCAAGCCAAACAGTACAATTTTCCTTGCTCCAGCTTTGTACAATGCCTGAACATACATATCATACCGATTGCAGAAAAAAGATTAGAGATGATGTCACAGGCAGAACATGGTTATTGATAGTTTGTGCTAAATAAAAACTGCAGTCTGCACTAACATTCAAGCGATTGAACAAGTGAGCATCAACTAGGCTCTCTGCATATGCCTCTGATGGGGATTTGCGTAGTGGTTCTGACCCATTATTTTGAGGTGTATAGTAGTCTAACAGATAATCATTGCTACCAATTCCAACTGAATATAAGCATTTCTGAAGGTATTTTCTAGTCTTGTTTTTGTTGCCTAACAAATTGTTAATGCGTCGGACTACTTTTTGGTGGTTTCTAACTTGTTGACTGAGGCTAATCGCGGTAACCTGCATCACCAAAATTGATAGATCAAAACATATGAATTCTCTAATTATTGAATCCAAATATACGTCTTCATTTAAGACATTGTAGTATGCAATAGATTATACCTCGCTTCCTGCAATGTCTGCTTGTACTATTGCTCCAGCAGATGCATAATTTGCACCTTTGAGAATTTCTGAGCCATTACCAACTTTCTTGAAAGGTGGAATGTAATCCTTAAACCCAATTTTTTCAGCTGCATGTAATGATAAAATGCTTAATCAGAACATGATTGTGAAAGTCAAATTTTTTTATTTTCTTTAACCCTTACTGTATTCACTTTTTGAAATCTGTCTCGAAAATCAGAATTTCAATGCAGCTATGGAAAAAAAAAAAACACAAAGATAAAAAGAATTTAAAAAAAAAAAATTAAAACTAAATGCAGATGGGACCAAACTGGCCCTTTACCAATAATATCGACCATGGTTTTGCCATTGCTGAACCTTCCTGTAGAACCATCAGGAAAATCAATACCATATGGCAAGTAATTGGCTTTAAAAGTGTCGAGGTCATTGTCGTTGCCATTAGCAGCAAATGAGTCCCCAAAAATGAAATAACAAGGCACTTGTTGTGCATTAATACAACTTATTGACAAGTTCAGAAAAATTAATACAACAAAGACCAACCAACATACTTGTGATTGCCGAGCCATCACTGATGAAAAATATTTAGAAAAAAATATAACTATGCAAGCATTTGAGTGAAAAAAGAAAAAGAAAAAAACAGAATAAGGAGAGAATTAGAGATGTTCGAAGGTGATGGCCAAGAGACATGTTTTTATAGGGTGGGAAATGAATTTAACTTAAAATATGCCCAAAAAAAGGAATAAGGAGGATAAGATCATGAGCAAGAAATTAGCTGGAAATTATGAACACGCTAGTTGTTATCACCAAGAAAGAACAGTAAATTAATATTGATAATTGGAGAAATCTTCTGTTAAATTAATCATCTATACTTAGAAAGTCTGTTTGTCTTTTTTAGAAATTCTAACAGCGTATACTAGAAGCTGCTAAAAAGAAAACAGAAAAGAAAAATTGGAGAGGATCTTTGTGGATGTTACTGTGGCCCTGCTGCTGCCAACTTAACAACATGGATGTTCTTTGGTTGATATTGGTAGCTACTTGCACATTAGCTGGATTTTGAGCAGCATTTACTGGCTCCGACTACATATATATACATGCTCAGAGAGGGGCAATGTTGAAGCTGGATTTGGTGGAAGCTAGCAGTTGTTGACCAAGATTACCTAACTCTTTGTCTGTATTCCACCTTCTTTAGTAAAGTAGCTAAAGCACTGAGCAGGGTTTGTCCTGTATCCAAAATTCAAGAACACTGCTTATGCTTGTATTTTAAATTAAATAAATCACCATTAGAATTTTAAGAATGAATCAGCACGTCCCTTTTTTTCTATTACAGAACATCACATATCTAACAATCAATCAATCTGAGTTTTATCTTTAACTATATATATGATTAATATATATTAATTGTTAATGTTATTTAACCAGATATATAATATTGATTATATTAATTATTAGTGTTAGAGAAAATGATGAATTTTTAAATGGCCACTATGAATCCCACCGGACATATGATTAGTATATATTAATTGTTAGCGTTAGAAAAAACGATAAATTTTTAAACGGCCACTATGAATCTCATATTTATTTTTAATTTTTCACTCTCTAAAGAATTAATTTCATAAGAGGTGATCGAGACCTATAACTCTAAGAGTAAAACTGTTATCAATCCAGCTAGGCAGAAGACTGAAATTGTACTTTAATCGAATAATTATAATTATTATTACATTCCTTGCTTAATACAACTCTTACTTTGCTTATGCAATACACATAAAAATTTAAAAATCAAATATTGGATCACAGGTAGACAAGACTCGAATTATGTGCACTTATAAAAAAAGCACACAAAATCACATCAGAGACAACAATGACTAAGAGCAAAAAAAACAATATAACATAGTGCCGTATCGAATAATCTTAAAATCTTGATCTTAATCGTCATTAGGCCACCGTAAACGCTGTCCCTCTATCTTCAGAGTCGGACTTGGGCCAACCGGCGGATATCAAACGGGTAAGCATCCGACCCAGATTGAGCACTGTAAGATCTTCTTCCAATAATTACATTGGCTGCCTCGGTAGGGTGAAATGCATCCCAAAACAAATACTGGTTCCTATTTTGGCATGGAGTTTGGAAAGGTAGACATGTAATTTGACCGTTGTTTCTTCCCACACCACAGCACCCAGCATTCGTTACCCTAAAACCTGAAACAAAAATTCAAATCATTAGGAAAAGAAAAAGAAAAGAAATAAGATGTTACATAAAAGCAACTTTTAGTGTAGGAAAAGATTAAAATGTCAAAAGGGTATTTTACCATATCTAGAAGGGTTGTTAATCAGATCTTGGAAAATACCATAAGCATTGATGTAGATAAATCTTGCATCAGGTGTGTTGCCATTGAATTGATCAACAAGAGATCTGAGTCTGCTGTTGAAAATTTGATTGGCAGAGTTAATTCTTTGGACACATGTTCTACCATCTGGACTATTTTGAGCCAGTTCGCTTGGGCTGCACCCTATCTGACCTACTCCAATTAACGCGAACTTTCTTGCTCCATAGTTGTACAAATTCTGGACCGTAATCCAAGTTAGACTAATGTCTATATATTTACAGGTAAACGGGCAGAAAATAGAGTAAAAAGCTTTGAGAGGTCAAAGGAGATTGGAAGAAAAGGGAAATTAACAGTAAAACTAACCGTTAGTTGCTCAGTGTACTGCCGGATAAGAACATCAGCATACTGCACCGGTGTATATTGCCTACTGGATGAGTAGAATTGGGGCATGAAGTAATTGTTAAGATAATCATTGCTGCCTAATCCAATGGAAAATATGCACTGTTTCAAGTAATCTGCCGCTGCGTCCTCGCCCCCTAGCAAGTTCACAATTTGAGAAACAGTATTTCGGTAGTTTCTTACTTGACCACTAAAAGTAATGCGATCTCCCTATAACCAAAAAAGAAAAAAGGAAAATATTACTTTCATGTAAGAAAAGAAAACAATACACATTAATTATTGATAGTGCAGAGTTAATATTAAATTTGTCAATTGATTACCAATTGTTGTCCAGTTTCCTCTCTGATTCCAGCGGCTGCAGATGCATAATTTACTCCTCCAAGTATTTGTCGACCCCTTGCGGTTGCATAGGGAGGAATGTAGTTTCTGAACCCCAAAAGCTGAGCTGTTTGACAGGAATTAACCATGTATAACCAGGATTAAAATTTGCCTCAGGCCGAGTTAAGGAAAATTATTGGAAAAGTGAAGAATCTCTTGATCTACTGTACTTTTTTTCATTAAGGAACTACTATCAGTTGTCATGTGTATTAGGCCATGGGTTTGGGTCATTGCTATCTAATAATCTAACTAATGGTAATATATTTTAAGTGAATAACTCAGCATGTCAAATATTTAAACCCTCCTCCGGTACTTAATTCATAAAACTGCATTCAGTTCCAAATTTGTCAACCAAATGAAAATCCAGTTCAGCTGTCAAGAATTAACTATTTATTAAGTAACAAAACAGTTTACTAATGTCAGTGCGCTTACCAATCTCATCCACTGTGGTTTTGCCATTAGAAAACCTTCCACTCGGACCGCCAGCGAAGTCAATACCATAAGGCAAATAATCAGCTCTAGCCAAAGAAGAAAGCTGATTATTATTCCCATTATCCACCAATGAATCTCCAAAAATGAAGTAGCACGGAACCTGTTGAGCAGCTATTTTTCCATGCAACACCAGAAACGCCACGCAAACTACCCACAACCATTTCTTTAGCACACCCTCCATCGATCTCAATAACAACTACTTATACCCCAAATTGTAAAACTTTTTATCACGAAAAGGTAACAAGGATGAGCCAAGAAGATATTAATGGAGGCTAGTAGAGTCTGGCATGTATGTGAATGAGTAGTTTAAATGCTACCACATTTATGCTAGTATATATAGAAATAATAAAAAGGACTAGTATACCGTAGTGGCTTATTTAGCTTTTACGGTTGAGGAGTTGGTTAGCTGCATTTATTTCACGCGGATATACTGTGACAGCCATGGCCAAAGAACGGCTACTTCTGCTACCCCTGCTGCTGCTCGTACAAGCTGTTTGCATGCACAGATCAATTTCCTGTGACTTGTAAAGTATATCCAAAGTAATTGGAATCGTTCAAAGTGGTAATTAAGCACCACAATATATGTCGGTAGTCCGATTTAATTTGGTCATGACATATATAATTATTGCTGTACGTAATGTGCAATTATGGATTAATTATCATGATTAATCTTTCAAATACGTATACTTTAACTAGAGCTCCAAACATTTCATAACATGCTCTCTTTTTTTCCCCTCGTCTTCAAAATAGGAAAATTTTCAAAGTATATTAAGTAGAATGGGGATATAGAAACATCAATTCAAGGCCTAGTAAAGTAGGGCTCACTAGAAGCAAATATGAATCCTTTTATCTCCCATTTTCACTCTTGTTTTCGGTTTTCCTCCATTTCTAAATCATGAATTCAAATCTTACTCATATCCAAGCTTTCCAGCTAAAAATTATTGATTTAAAATTATATTTTAGCATGTATAGTTTGTACTGACATTTTTTTCAACATTTAGTAACATCAAAAACTAGCGTTTCGATACGAAAATTACAACACAATTTATTATAATTATCATTATTTTTATAGTACCGGTTTGTAAAATATATTTGGATTATGATAATGGGTAAGTAATAGCATATACACTTGCATATACCCTCAAGGATGCATATCTATCCACATCTTATTTATATCGATTTAAATACTAAATAATAAATAATAAATTCATTCTTACCTAATGGGGTTTCGGATAATCCCCTACACAAATAGTTATCACTCTTTAAAATAATATTATTGTGACTAACATATATTACATTTTTATATTAATTTTTTTATATATTTTAATTATTCATTTATGTGTTTGATCAAGATTTATATAGGAATTATAAATAAATAAATAAAAGAATGTGATCAAGAGTTAGTATGTATATACATAGAATTCAAAAGTTATTATATACACACACATGTCTATATATATATAATAGAAATTATATAGATATAGACCAAACAAATTTATTATCTTATATATTAAGCTAGATTATTTATTTAATACATTGATCCGAATTGGAAATAATAGATTTTTATTGCTTAGTTGAAGTTAATTATTAATTTATTGATTATTTATTTATTAAAATTTTAATATACGTATAAAAGTCTAACTAAACTAAAACATTAAGGATATAATTTTTTAATTTATAATTCAATTTAACTAAAATAACATATAATATATTCAAATAAGTTATATTAAAATAATAAAAGTAAAATATTAAAATAATAAATAATTAAAATAGTTTGTCTTATTCTTTAAATACAACATATTAAATTATCAAAATTAATAAGTTTAGTTATAAAATTTCTAATAGTTTGCAGCCAGCTTAAAAGAAATATTTCGAATAGGGTATAGATACAGATATGGATAGGATAATATAGTATTTGTATCCTACCCACACCTAATGCAACTTTTGTTGAGTATAAATCACTTATACATATTATCTAATTAATTTAAATATTACTCAATTTGACTAGATAAGGTTCTAATAATACCCACGAGTAGAGCATAAATTACCATCCCTAAATGAAATATCACAATAACTAGAGCTATAGCAATGCTTGATATAAGTGTTAAAAAAAGAAAGATACTATAAAATCTCATATTACATAATACTTAAGGTAAATGGAGGTTTATTAGAAAAAAATTCGTAATGATAGAATATGAAAACGTGTGTATGAAATGTCCCTTATTAAGCATAAGTGATATTTGCTAATTATGATACTTTCGAAATATTGGCATAAAACCTTTTTTTTTTTTGTTGTAGCATACAATACAATAGAGAGGTGTACTCGTAGTTATTTTGTAGGTAAGATACTTATTGTAGAGGAGAAACAAACTGTGCAAATTCGTAAGGACATAAGAGTTAGGGTCTTAATTTTTGCATATATCTTATTAAGAACAAGTAATAAGGAACTTGGAAATTAATAAGAATTTTCTTTATTTGATTTTGATCCTAGATTGCATGCGCATGTGAAGAAAAATGTTGAGAAATCAAAATGCCTTCATGTCAAAATTAACTGACACATATTTAAAGAGTTTGATAAAATACTATCATTAACCAAATAGATAGATTTAAAACAAAATGCTTTAATATTACATATTAGAATGATACTTTAGACTGAAATTGAAAAGATGTTTAGAATTTAAGATAACTAATTATTTACCATGCGCTGCAAGGACGTTATTATTATCTCAATTATAAAATCGAGTTTATAAATGTATTTTAATCAATTATTTACTATTTAATATTAACATATAATAATTTTAAAAATAATAGCAAACTAACTCTTTTTAAATATTTTTATGTTTTTAAAACATTGTTATTTATATTATTGTATTAATAAAATATTTATTTATTAATAATATTTTTATATTAATACTATCAATAAATTATTTTTAAAATATCTATTTATTAACTCTAACATTATATAGATTAATACTATCAAATATAATTGATATTGTTATTTTTTTAAAATCAAAATTTTTATACAATTAAAAATTAATTTATTAGTGAATAAAATATCTAAAGATATTATTTTTTATAATTAAAAATGTTATCTAATTAGAAAAATAATTTATTAGTTAATATAATATTAAAATATAATTAATATGCTATTTCTTAAAATAATTATTATCTAATTAAGAAATTAATTATTATCTAATTAGAAAACTGATTTATTAGTAATATGTTATCTTTTAGAATTAGAATAAGTGTTTAATTAGAAATGTAACTTATTAATTAATAAATTAATAGAAAAATCACAAATTTACACATAAGCTTGAATTCTATATGTCAAAATAGTACACATATCAAAATAAAAATTTTACACACGTTTCAAAAAAAATTTAGGTCTCAGAAATTTTTATATATATATATATATATATATATATATATTGAGATCAATAGGCATTATTAAGAAAAAGTAATCTTAGTTTTTTAAAAGAAAAAGTAAGACATGGAAATAGAGGGATAATTTAAAATCCAAGAGCAATGTTTTATACTAGATGAAACGTCACAGTTTCAACACCCGAAAAAGGTTCAGGCTCAAGTCTCAACTAAACTCTATCTAAAAAGAGAGAGGACGATGGCAACACGGAGTCACAACACAACTCTCAAGCCTTTGCCATGCAAGTGCTCACCTTTTACTATTTAGTGCATCCTATCCCCACTTGCAGTGCCCACAGATATGAGAAGATAGAAATCGAAGAAGAAGCCAGATGTTTTTCTAGAAAGGGTAATTCCATATAATATTATATAGACTTTTGATCTAAATTGGAGTCATCCAGCCTGTGGATCCACAGTTTACATGTAAAATCAACCGTTGAGAATGAATACCCGCGGAAGTGGAAACAGGCCTCATGAAATATAAGTAGTTGCCAAACAATTAATTATAATGGAAGTAGGTTGAGAAATTTAATGATAGAGGTCGTAAGTCATAGAGAGTAACATGGGTCTTCATGAATGCTGCAATGTCTAAGACTGGTAATGTAGGCTATATCCTCCAACAAGATGATTGTTTTGGTGCATATAGCCTGGCTTGACTTATGAGTCAGTGCCACACTGGGCAATGCATTATTGGAACCCAAACATATGTATTACTGCCTTGCCAATGCATGTTTTTAGTAAGAATGTTTATATTAATATTTGAATGTAAGTTGCGTTAAGCAAGTGTAACTCATATTTAAGCCACTGAACGAACTTTTCTAATAAGATTTTCATAAGAAATAATAATAGCATACCAGACACTTAAATCTTATGTTATGAACTCAAATATCTTTGGTAGGGTACGAAGACTGCACCGGTATGGTTGTATCAGATTAGGGCATTCTTAGATCACATATAGCAAAACGCCATGTTCCTAGTTCTCACTTCTAAATTAAAGTCTGCATCAAATGTATCATATATATTACCCACAAACTATTATACTTACCGCAAGCACAAAAAGAAATTAACTCCAGTTGACTGAATTCGTCCTCACCATCAAGCTGAGGGTTGACATTCAGCAATAAATTTGAATAGTGGATCAACTATCTCGCCCATCTTTCACCATATTGGGAGTCAGATAGCTATCAATTTCTCTTAACTAATATAAGAGACTTCACAAACACAATGAATTTGTGACACAGGAGAAATTAATAAATACCTCAAGTATTCTCTCGTGCAGGGCAAAAAAAAAAAAAAAATCAAAAAATGGTCTGGGTACCATTTTTGTGGAAAATGTTTTGGACTGTTATTTTTGGGAACAATTTGGTTAATGAGAAAATTTTATATAAACTGTAATAAACTTTAGCAATAGACCGATATTATGCTTTATTTGCTTTAAATATAAAAATGACTTGAATAAAGTGAAAATTATGTTCCCTAAAGCGACGGTTACATTGCATTATTTCCTAATGAACAAAGCGCTTTCACATTCCCGAAATGATAATGAAAAGGACAGTTTTTCATTTTCTTCTTTTTTTGGGATAGGGATAACGAAAGTTATCAAAGATACGAAAAAAGTGAATATTAGCAAGTGATGCACAATTAAGTAAATTGGTCAGAAACAGTACTGAAATTGAAAGAGGGTAGTTGAATCAACAATTAGTATGTGTCTCCATTTCATGACCCACCCACATGACATGACATGACCTCACCTATTTATGATACAGAGACGTACTTCAAATTTTAAAATGTCTTCTTGGCTAAGGCTAGAAGATGACCTCTTATAAATAAGAACTTGGGAGAGGGGGGAACGAGACTGCAACAGTGTATCCTTTTTAAGCAGATGGGCCTCGACTAGCTTTGCTCATGTTTGCTCTGATGTAGCCCACAAGAGGCCCAGGAGGGCCGGGTACTAGGCTCCTGCACCTCTCCCTCCCTCAAATATATGTGTAGCAAAGCTATAAATGAGCCCCATTTTCTCCTAGTATGACTTTGACAGGGCGATATTGACGCAGTTGCAGTTGGAACCGGGCCTGTCGCCCAGTCTATTCTCAAGCTAAACATTATGGATTGTTTGCATTGAGCTCGAAATTTATTTTATCTTTAAGCTCTGAAAATTGCTTTTTAAGAAAGCAATCTTTTCCCAAAACAGATTTCACACAACCGCAATTCTTTTTTTAAAAATCTAATAGTAAATCAAATAAATTCTAAATTTGCTCTTTCAACACCCCGCCACCAATTCCAAACATCCCACAGGGAAATTCTGAGAAGAACTGCACAAAATTAACATTTTTCACTAAGAATATACTAATTGGACACAATTGGTATATTTCACTAAAGAACATAAAATGTTATTATATTGAAGAACCGCAAACGATTAGCTCACTCAATCCAAGAGTACAAAATTGTTTATCATATTAACAGTTGCAAAACCGTACAGATTTAGTGACAAAGGTGTTGACACCATCAAAGATCATCAGTATCATAATAATCAGAAGTAGAATAAGATTGAGAAGCTAAATCCTTTAAAATTCGAACCAAACCTTTCAAATCATTAGTTCCCAATTCAAGGGAGTCCCTTAATAATTCACCATCCACCACCTCTCTCTGCACCGTCTCCACTACTTCCTTCAAAGCTCCCTGCAATACAACACCCAAGGTACATCATGAATTAGTTAATTACATTTTACAAAACCGTAACACGAAGAAACAAATTCAAGTAATTAACTTATTACCGATTGGTGAAACACTTTAAGAAATCTTTGTAAAACAGACTTAGCAATTCTGAGGATATTACTGTAGTTTCTCGCAACCAAAGAGGCTCTTTGCATGTCCGATTCAGCCTGAGTCAACTCGCTCAAAACCGATGCTAATTCATTCAAGTCTGAAACCACACCGTAAAGCTCCCTATAATTTAAATCCCTCCACGAGTAATTTTTCACATAATCAAAACCTACGGACCACGCCAAACCCCAGAAACCTTTTTCAAGTCTATCAGCAATTCCTTTTGCGCGACTTGCCCCGGCAATATCGCCGCGTGCGGCGCGGAGGTTGGACACTCGCGTGAAGAGAGAGTGAGAGAGGGAGATGATAGTTTTGTATTGAGTGTATGATCCGAAATAGGAAGACGACGCCGCCGAGGCTCCGTCAGCTTGGAGGAGAGAGCCGTGAATTAAATGTATGATCGGAAAAAGTAATATGAGACGGCGGTTGAAAGGTGGAGAGAGCGGTGGATTAATACGAGGCATTTTTCTTTTATGATTCGGTTTTGACTTCTCAGAGACTAGAATGTGATTGAAGGTAATGAGTGACGTGTATGGCCCAGATTTAGTTTTAGATTGGAAGGAGGTAAACTGGGCCTTAAAAGAAATGTTCTTATAGCCCAGGGTTGTAGGCGACATTTATTAGCCGTTAAGGAAGGCGGGAAATAAGGGCATAATCACAAAACCATCCCTGAATTTTGATGTAAAAAACACTTAAATCCTTTAAAATTAGCAAATCGAGTGACCATAAGAGCTACAATATAATCTCATAATATAAAGTGTATGATTTAAAGAATTGAATGTTTTGAACTAATTTTTATAGTTTTAATGATTAAATTATATAGTAAAATTGAAATTAAGGATTAAAGTGTAATACAAAAATAGAGCCTTTAGGATTGAATTATCAAACTTTTGCAAAATTTCAGAGACTAAAACTATTAGTTTCATTAACCAAATATACTCAGAATCTTATGTGTGAAGCTCGAAATGTGAATTGTAAATTTTTGTGAAAGTATTAGTTTTAGAAATAAAAGAAATGAGAATTTTCTTTAAAACAAAATTATCTTTTTTTAATTTAATTCCAATTTGTCCTTTACTTTCTTCAAGACACCAAAAAGTATTTCAGTGATAAATCTTAAAGGTTATTCACTTTCTTAAGAAATATGACATTTATTGAAATGTTAATTTATTTCCTCGTCAATGATCGGAATTTCAAGTTAAAAAAGTTTTTAAGAATCTGTACGTAAATGGTTTTTTTTCGAAAAGGTTGTGAATTTCTTCATGCATATGATTAAAAAGGAGGGGTTTGTTTGTGATTATTCTGTACAAGTATAAATCCAGAACTTCATGGATAGCAAATTACTAAGGGATGTCAATTTGCGTGCTTGATGGAGACCACAGGAAGCATGTCTAGTTGACGTTTAACTGTATGAGAAGAAAGTGATTGAGGTGGATAAGTAAGATTTTCCTGTGTTTATTGCATCCTATTTGTGGTCCAGCACCATCAGCTTATCCCAAATTCACCACCTTGTGCTGCATTACCCATTTGCCCATAAATATCTCCTGAGTTTCGATTTTTTTAGTTACAAATAGAAGAAAGAATTCAAATTGAAATATGTATGTCCATTTACTTTTGATTTTCCCTTTTAAAGGATTCAAGTGTTTTTCAAATCAAACTCCAAATGCATGATTATTCTCTACATTTTCAGCCCTTAGAAACCTTGACGTAGCTTTTTATCCCTTTCACAACACACAGGAAATATGGAAAAAAAGTTGCATTTTTGCCCTTAGACTATTTTTAGGTCCAAATAAACTCTTAAACTATTAAAAACTATGAATTTATGCCCCTCTCTCATTTACTATTAATAGCTAAATATGAAAAATGCTTAAAATGATGATGTGGAAAATAATAATTTACTGCAATTAAAAACAAAAAAATACAGTTGACGTTTCACGAAATAGTTAGCTAATACATTAAGAAGAATAAATCATACAATCTTCAATTAAAATAAATTGAAAAGAATTACTATTACTGCTTGTCATTCATTGCGGCCGCCAGTAGTACCATTACAACCACTGCCACCATCGTCCACCACCATCCACCGCATCAATAACAATTTTCTTTCCAAAACAAGACAAAAGTCCAATCAAGAAATCACTAAGGCTTTTACAGATAAGTAATTTGTACAAGAGAATACACCATTTGCTTCACTAACACAAATTAAAGAGATAGAAAAGAGAAACAAAAAGTGGTTCTCCTGCACCATTCAAAACAAACAAAATTCTGCAGAGAACAAAACAACCAAGAAATAAAAGATAGTTCCCCACACCTTAGATGATGACCCTTACGTAAGGAAGAAATATCCCATGATTAACATTTAAAAACGCCCACTTGAGAAATCTCATGACTTACAGAGCATCAAGATACAAGGCTCCAAACCGTTTGCAAGCGAAGGTCAATTTCTTGGAGAATTTAGATTTTAAATGTAGCTAGGGTTTTCTGGGGAAATCGCTGAATTTTGTGTTCAGGTTTTACATGATTTTGCTGGGACTTTTTATTTCAAAAATATGAATCTAGAAATACTTCTCTGAAAAATACAAAATAATAGGCACATCAACGGAGCAATATCAATCCTTTCACGATCTATTACGCTGTTGCCATCACTCGATTATCGGTATCAGCACTGGCATAGCTTCTGACGGCAATAGATGGCGGTGAGGACAGCAACTGTTTTGTGATGTGAGATGAGAGAGAAATGGTGAAAAGAGTGACTATAATTATTATTTTATTTTTGACACAAATTATTTATTTTATCTTTTAAATGTATTAGCCAATTATTGACAAGTGAGTTTTTATTTATTTGTTTTTAACTACAAAAATTATTATTTTCTACATCATCATTTTTAACATTTCTTTTTGACTAGTTGTTATAAGAGTTAATGTCCGTTAAATATTGAGATGGGAGAGGCATAAAATTTATGGTTTTTATTAATTTAAAGGCTTATTTACGCTTAAAGTTTAAGAATTAATTTACACTTTACACCAAAACGTTAAAAGGTAAAATTGCACATTTTTTCAGAAAATATCAAAACTGAAGCCCATTAAACATGCATACTGTTAAAAATACAAAAATTAGTCAATTGAATAAGATGCTTCCTGCCTGCATGAAAATAGCCACGTGCCAACATTTTAAAAGGTTGAGAAAATGTTGAAATGCCCTTATAGAATAATAAAAATATTTGAACTTTATTAATAAAATACCAGTATTTTTCCTTTAAAGAATATATAATCACGAAAACTAAAGGGAGAAAAGAAATGGGAATAAGAGAATAGGTCTAATTTTAGCTTTTTAATAAGTATTTCGTGGATAGCAGAAGTCATAACACAAAAACAAAATGAATAATGATTTTTTTTGGTTTAGATAGTTTGGTGCAAGATGTTTGTTCATGTAGTACACTCGTACGTGTACCATACCGATTAAATTGGAAAACAATTAAAAAAGCAAGATGATGATTGGGGGCCTCTCTTTTTTCCACACGTGGAACTCGTGAAAGCTTTTAGCTACAACTTGGCTTCAATATTTATATTCTACTGCCTTTTTTTTCTTTTTTTTCTAAAAAAAGAATTTTGTATAGCCTGAAGAACCGAGGTTATGCAATATTTTCTTTTATTAATAATAATATAAGAAAATGCTGATATTAAAATCTAAAAGGTCCGATTCACCATATTTACTTAGTAGACTAAACAAAAACTAGAACTTCGACTAGAATTAGTAAAAAAAATTTAATAGACCTAAAAGATTCAAATATTTTATGAAATTTTGCTATTTAAATTAAATTTTTAAATATCAATTTAGGTATGATTTGATAAATATTGAATGCAATTTTATTAAATTTAATTATTGATCACAATTAAAGATAGTGGAATAGATACTGTATTTTTTTTTTTTTTTAATGAGAAAAGAAAGATTAAAGTACGGCAAATTCAAAGAAAGAACATTACAAAGCAGAAAACAGATAGACACGTTCCATAAGCTAAAACCAGACAAAAAAATAAACCGGTTTTGCTCACGCATGAGCAATATTATTCTCTGATCTTCTAATAAAAGAACAAGAAATCAGATTTAGCTCATTCGCAAGAGCTTTACAGTCACCAATAACAGATCCAAGGTAAGCGTCACTAGTAATTCGGATCTTCAAAGCATTAAGAGAGTCAGACTCTAATAGAATAGGAAGATTAAAGAACCTCGACTTGATCCAACTGAGAGCTTCACGAGTGCAAATAGCTTCAGCAGTCACACGGAATCCATAAGACCAGGAAAACGACCTTGCCTCACCCCAAGGAATATCGTAACAGGCAGCCCAGACCAATCTCTGAGTTACAGCTAAAGAGAGCTGCATCCACGTTGCACTTGTACAAGTTCTCACCTGGCTTTTTCCATTTTTCCTTATCAACAATCAAACTCCAGACATCTGCAGCAGCCAAAGAAGATTGAACAGTCTTCCACTTTTGCAGAAAAGAAACAGCAAAAGAAATCAGGCTCATGGCAGAAAGACCTTTGCTTTTCCACACAATATTGTTCCGATTATTGCACGAACACCAAAGAACTACAGCCCCCATTTCACACTGCTCATTGTTAGAACGGCCCCATAAGAGATTAAACCATTTCACAAACTCTTGCCCTGTACCTCGCATAAAACCAACACTGGGTTGTAACCAACACCTTCTAGCAAATGAACAGGAGACCAGGCAATGAAAAATGGATTCATTCTCACCTTGACACACCGGGCAGAAATCCTCAACCTTCACGTGTCGGAACACAACAAGCAGGCCAGATGAAGTTCTTGACCTTTGGAAGGACCATTAACGACCAAGCCCGCTGCCAACAATCATTAGCTATAGAAGTTGAAACTCCTTGATCACATAAACCTCTATGAGCACTCTTCACACTATATCCACCGTGCTTATCCCATTAATAATGAGAAATTCAAACTCATAGCTCTCAGTATTCCACCATATGTTTTATATTTTTCTAAATGATGCCGATGTTACTATTTATTTTATTTAATTTTAATCAACAATTTAATTTAGCCAAAAATCAATTAATAAATTAAACTAAATTAATAACTTTTAAAAATTAATTAAAATAACAAATTAGACTTTAATAAAAAAAATGTAATATCTATTAGATATGGAATAATAGATTTAAAATTCAAGATTTTCTTAGTACACGTGTTTATAAATGTTAAAGTTATTTAAATACTTTTGTAAATCTCCCCCCCTTTCAGAATCTTCAGCAAGTTTTGCAACATGTCCTTGCAATTTTGGGTTTTATTTTGTTCAAAGTGAAAAATAAGAGATAAAACAAAGAAACAATAACTAGAGGCATGGAAAAACAAAAAAACAAAATTATTTTATTTTAATATTATAAGAAAACTAAACTTGATACTTTAATTAGATGATAACTTAAATACATAAGTGTCGAATTCAACTAATCAAGTTAAAATATAATAGAACAAAACATCATACAAGGTGAAAGGTATTTTTATTTTAAATTATTTATATTTTTAATTTTATTTCTAGATATTTTCAAAGTTATATTTAAATTTATTTTATATAAATATATTTTATCTTTTTTTCTGAACTTTTTAAATCGAATAAGGGAAGCCTATATAATCACCACCCTCAGTCTCCCTCACCGATTTTTCTTCATCTATCCACTTATCATTTCTTTAAAAAAAAAAAGGCTGCTGGAATATCACAAGTTGTATTAAATAATTATATTTTATTATTATGTTAAACAAAAAACAACAATATGATATCAATTCGACATGGCGTATAAATCTATGCATATGCAACGTGTCGAAAACCCACAGCGCCAACAAAAATTTCCTGATGTTATATATTTTATATAGATAAACATAACAGAAAGTTCAATTTTTTTTTTATCTGATTAATAAAAGAAAGTAATATGATATGTTTACATATAGGAGTCAGGGAGGTTTAGTTCGAGTGGTATAAATTTATTTTCTTTATATAACTGTAAAAGATTAATTATTTCCTATTTTGCAGTTCTAAGGAATAACAAAAGAAAAAATTATATATTCCCAATAGTTCATAAATTATTGATAAATGCAAACATACTTTGATGACCCAATGCTAAAAGCAAAAAGTTTAGGGGCCTGATTATGACTTTTCCTTCTTCTAAAGTATCAAAATTAAAATTTGAGTGCGACATTTAGCTTGAAATTCAAACCGTGGATACTAAACTAGTGCATGTATATATTATATTGATCAACTGAGGCAGAAAAATATAATATTCCCTTGGAATATGAGGAAGCAGATAGATTTGATGGTAATAGGCAAAAAGAATAAGTACCAAAATCCAAATATAATGATGGACATACTACAAACAACTTCCTCTTCACATTATCTCTCTCACTAGCTTGATTCCATAGTGGGGTTCCATGTATTGTTTCCATGTATAATAATAATAATTAATAATAATTGTTATTATTAATAAAACAAAGTTTTTTATTTATTTATTATCGTTTTTTTTAATTCAGTTATCATTTGCATGGCCAACATCATCAATTCTTCTATCAAACATTTTATTTGGATAAATACATACATATAAATTTTTGCTGCCTTTGATCACATACAAATATAGAGGTGAGATTTTTGTGATATACATCTGGCTTGTTCACCACAGCTATTTCCTAAAATATCGGTTAGCCAGCTTGCTTTCTCTCGTCTCCATATGGCGCCCTTCTGACGCGCTTCTTTTGCTATACTATAACGCTACTCACTCTGTTCAATCTTTGCCCTTCAACGTATGCTTTTTATCCATTTTAGGAGATCTACTACATTTCTTTTCTTGATATTCTGGTAACAACACGCAACTGGGTCCTTTCTCTTTTTTCATTTTATTATATTTTGTGTACTGGGTTCGTTTTTGTTTTTGTGAAAATGGGTTCTTGTTTTTAATTTCAAAGAATGCCATTATAAATGCGCTCTTGTAGTATTTCTTGGTGTTTGGCTCTAACGGGAAGTTTTGATCGTGTTCTCTTGAAGTGTTTTAGTGTTTTTCATACTTCTTGTTATCCATCTGAATTGGTTTATGTGTTATTGTGTTAACTTATCTACATGGAGTGCATCTTTTCTTCTTGGGTTACTGTATCATTAAATTATGGCGTCTTTTTCCTTATCGTTTAATTAGATTACTGATAATTTGACGAGTGATTGCTTTGATTCTCATGAATTGAGAATTTGGAAAAGAAAATAATGTAGATGAAACATAACTTGCCATTTGATTAATATGTACATGTTGCCATGCTTGCAATGCAATATATGCAATAATGTAAAATGCATTGTATTCGATGAAATGTTTTTCTTCAACATCTGTTCTTTAAGCAGTTCTTAGATGAAAATAACATACCATGTCAAGGACTACAGTTTCTAAATTGCAGGTTTTGATGCTAAACAAGCATATGCCAGGCAACAGTTGTGCTCCCGTCACTCCCAGAACTAGATTGGAAAGGCTTTTGCGCGATAGGGAGCTTCGAAAATTCAACAGGATTTTCAATTCAAATGATGATTTAGGTGAAGATATCGTAGAAGAGCTCTTCGCCAATGATTCAGTTTTAAATGAGACTGAAAATAGTGGTCCACTTCATGAGGGAACATTATTAGAGGGGGTTGATGGATGTGAATGGCCAGATGGACATCCAAAACAACGTTTGTTAGTGGTTGCCAACAGGTTGCCAGTGTCTGCAGTCAGGCGGGGTGAGGATTCATGGCAACTTGAGATAAGTGTAGGGGGTCTGGTCAGTGCACTTTTGGGTGAGTTATAGCTAACATTCTTTCTTGACCAGCTTTTCAGTTCCTGTGGGGTTATGCAGTTACTTTTTATGTATGATTATCTTTTGCTATGGTTTTGTTTAAATTGTTTCATGCAGGTTATTCCCCTGTCTTTTCCATTTCTTATTCACTTTTTACTTCTTAAGTGCATACAGTTTGATGCCTTATTATTTTCTTGAAGGTGTGAAAGAATTTGATGCCAGATGGATTGGCTGGGCTGGTGTAAATGTACATGATGAAATTGGGCAAAAAGCACTAACTAAGGCTTTGGCTGAAAAGGTCCTAAAGTCTTTGTTCGAATCTAAGTTCCCTGTATTTATTTTCTATGATCTTGAAGAACTATGTTAATAACTATTTGTCCCAGTTTCCCATTCCAGTACCTTCTCCTCCAAATTCATGTGCTCAATCCCTCTCTTCCTAATTTTGCTATATTAATTGCAGAGATGCATCCCAGTTTTTCTTGATGAAGATGTTGTTCATCAATATTATAATGGTTATTGTAACAACATTCTGTGGCCGCTTTTCCATTATCTTGGACTTCCACAAGAAGACCGCCTAGCAACCACCCGTAGTTTTCAGTCTCAGTTTGATGCATACAAGAAGGCTAACCAAATGTTTGCTGATGTTGTAAATGAACATTACGAAGAGGGAGATGTTGTTTGGTGTCATGATTATCACCTAATGTTTCTTCCCAAATGTCTGAAAGAACATAACAGTAATATGAAAGTTGGTTGGTTTCTCCACACACCCTTTCCTTCCTCAGAAATACATAGGATGCTACCATCTCGCACAGAGTTGTTGAGATCTGTTCTTGCTGCTGATTTAGTTGGGTAAGTCGTTGATAGTACAGCTTAGGATTTGATGTTGTCATTGGCCTTGCATAGATCATTGTACATCAGTCTTCTTACCTGTTTCCCTGCAGACAAAACATATGATTATTTATTCATTGTGCTCCATGCATTGGCATGATATTCAAGAACTCTAGGAATCAGAATTTATTGCTGACAGACTAGAAATTATTTTCAGTTGGCTATGCTTGACGCTCCTTGTCTAATCCTGCATGTTAGGAGGAAAATGATTTTTACCTGCCCTCTTTATCTATGCTTATGAATAAACCACATGGTTTCAGCTGTGGCACATTCTGGTCAGAATTAATGAGGATCTTGCTAACACATAATTTTAACTCAGTAGAAGAGCTATTTTCCAGGTCTTAGTTTCTAATGGTTGGATCTCATTCCAGTTTCCACACATATGATTATGCGAGACATTTTGTCAGTGCTTGTACCCGCATCCTTGGACTTGAGGGTACACCTGAAGGAGTAGAGGATCAGGGAAAACTAACTCGTGTGGCTGCGGTATATTAGCTGACCACTTGTTCTTTCTTTATCTACGCACCTGCAAACATGTTGCTTTATAATGGATCTTCTCAGAGTTACATATCAGTGCATTTCAACACTCTGATCCTTCCTCATGATGTCAACATTTTGTTTTTGGGAGATTGAAACTACAGTTTCCTATCG
Organism: Ricinus communis; assembly: GCF_019578655.1. Lineage (NCBI taxonomy): Eukaryota > Viridiplantae > Streptophyta > Magnoliopsida > Malpighiales > Euphorbiaceae > Ricinus > Ricinus communis. The sequence goes on along the minus strand of NC_063260.1, from coordinate 21,458,479 downwards.
GGATAGATTCCGACCGGTTCATCCGAGCTCTTGAACTCCCTCAGGTCCAGGAACACATGAAAGAACTGAAGGAAAGATTTGCTGGCAGAAAGGTTTGGGTCTTCTTGTTATATGTGAGATTTATCTTATTAGTAGTCCTGTAACTATTTGACCATGTGAACATAATGGAAGGTGTTGGCTAATCTAACATGATCAAATAATTTATCCAGTCTTGTAAACTCAAGTCAATTATTCCTAGTTCGCATTTGTGCAGTCTTAGATTTACCAGTTTTACCTGGTTTTACTCTTTGATTACTGGCAGTTACTTTTATGGGCAGGTAATGTTAGGAGTTGATCGTCTTGATATGATCAAAGGAATTCCCCAGAAGATTTTGGCATTTGAAGAGTTCCTTGAGGAAAATCCTGACTGGCGTGATAAAGTAGTTTTGCTGCAAATTGCTGTACCAACAAGGACAGATGTTCCTGAGTGTAATTTATATTCTCCACTATATATATGTAACTGCATGCTTTCTCCTATCTGAAGTTATGAATAGAGGTGTATTACATATGATGGGGGCTTTAGTTATAGGACCTGGAACTCAGATTTAGATTTCGAATGCTGTTTATCAATCCAGTTCCAGTTAAGAAATAGGTCTTAGTGCAATATGTTGAAGAAATAATGAAGATCTGGAAGATGCCAGTTAAGTATGAGTTGATTTCCTATTGCATTAAATTATTTATTAGAAAAGGTTTTATGGAAAGATAGGTGTAATGATGTAATGTAGGATAATACCTTAGATAACTGGATATTTTTTAACCTTGTTTTGTTATGTTTGTAATATCTGGGACAGCTATTTGAAATCATGAAAGAATATCAATTAAAAAAGAGAATTGGAAAAGAACAAAGAAATACTAAACAAACAAGATTAATAGGAAAAAAAAAACTGTAGCTAGCATATTATGTTCCATTTCTAGAAGAACGTTTGTACTTTAGATGTAGCAATGGTATTTCTTCTCTGGAATTTATTGCAATTTTTAGCACAGATCTCATTCATTTTTTACTCTCTTTTCCTCTTTCCCTAATTCCTATATTATTTTGGATTGAGATCTAGTATTGACTGATTAGTTTTGTGTTTACAGATCAAAAGCTCACAAGCCAGGTTCATGAGATTGTGGGACGCATTAATGGAAGATTTGGAACTCTTACAGCTGTTCCAATACATCATCTGGTTCGTCCATATGTTAGTAATTTCATTCTTGTCACTAGAACTGCATGATGGAAGGAATAGTCCAGAGCTTCCATCCACAATAGATAGGAGAAGCGGAAACTGCACTGTCTTCCTGTAGCCAATAAAAGGACCGGAAGCATACATCTTTAAACCGGATATCAAAATGAACAATTCACCAAAATTTTCCAATACCTCCATTCCAAAATTATCCTCTTCTCTGTTGACATTTGTGCTTGGAACTATGAAAGCTCAGCAAGATAAAATGTTTTGATTTGTTATTCACTATGCAATGAATTGGCACTCGGTACATGATGAGGCATGGCATTATATATCTTAAAAATATGAATCAGTAAAAACCTTCTCTTAGAATTTAATAACATATTTTTTTTAGCCCCTTTAGTTTTTGACTTATCATGTAACAACATCTAACGCATTTGCTACGCTGTTACAGGATCGATCTCTTGATTTTCATGCATTGTGTGCACTATATGCTGTTACCGGTACGCTTTTCTTTTAAGTTTATGATCCTGTTTTTATTGGAATAGTAATTTTGTTTTGGATGCTTTCTTGTTCAATAACTAATTGGGTTTTTTATTTTTTTCATCTTTGCTTCTTCAAAACATAATGAATGAACTGATATAGTTTCAGAAGGAAATAATTAGGAAGCGTTTAATTACATGTAAATTTTACAATAAGATGTTCTAGGTAATATTAAGATATTATTTATCAACATTATTTTCACCTTTTGTGCTCCTATTCTTTGATTTATATACGTTTTGATGGGGTGGGGGTTTTGGGTGGGGTTCCAATCAATTTATTGAATGGATCACATTTATATGGTTGTTGGAAGTCATATTGATATGAGGCTTGAACATTGATGCTGCCATTAGCTATATGGATCATTTGCATTTTTTTGAGGCTTGAACATAAATGATTCTTTCTTACTCTCTTTCTAAATTTCAAATTTTCTAATCCAGATGTGGCACTTGTTACATCTTTAAGAGATGGAATGAATCTTGTGAGTTACGAGTTTGTTGCCTGCCAAGCATTCAAGAAAGGGGTCCTCATTCTGAGTGAGGTAATTAAATTTTTTAAATCTCCTCGAGTCCGTATCGTTGCAAGAGGATTAAGATCTGAAGGATACAGCCGATGTCATCCTCCAGGAATTGTTTTTATGCTTCATATTTTATACTTCTTGCTAAATTAAATCAATCTAGAAGTGTCAGCTATAGCGTAACATGCCCACTCCTTCTTTATCCATAGTTGGTCCATGTCTTGGAGGAAGTTAAAAAATACAAATCTTAGGTAGTTCATTCCCAAAGCTTGACCGTATATCCAGATGATCTCGGTTGCTCATTGTGGTACAGTCTACAGTCTTTGTTCTTGGGTGTAAATGAGAGATTTCTAGAATTAAAGGTTGCACCTGCCTATGAGTTTGGACTTTTATAGAGGATTAATGTAGGTCGAGTATCAATAGCAAGTGTCGATCCCAAATGCGCAATTGCATATTGCAACACTCTTAGATTCGGGCAATTGAGCAAATGAGCATGTAAACTTTCAGAATTATTGTTACATAAGGTTTGGGAAGGATATCTTGTTATAGTGTCTTTGGAAATACTAGTTTTACGCGAAATTTTGTGTCAGATAGTGGAGAAAATTTTAAAGCGAAAATCTTTCTAGTAATCATACCATCAGAAAACTATTGGAATTTAGCTGTTGTCAGTTAAAGAACCATGGTGAATATAGGTTTTGAGGAGCTACAAAGTTCTATTAGTAGGTACAAAAAGCTGTTTTCTTCTAACTTATACCCTGGCATGTGATTTGGAAAATGCTCTCTCGCTTTTCTGGGATTGCATTGCAAAATGAGCTTAAAAGAAACAAAGAAAAATGGTACTTGGATTCATCATTCTTATTTTACTGAGGCAAATAATGTGGTTGAGAAAATCTATTTTTTAATTTTACATTTGCCTTTCTTCAATTTCTAGTTTGCAGGAGCAGCACAGTCTCTTGGTGCTGGTGCTCTTCTGGTGAACCCATGGAATATTACAGAAGTAGCTGCGTCGATTGGTTATGCTTTGAATATGCCAGCGGATGAAAGAGAAAAAAGGCACAACCATAATTTCAGGCATGTGACAACTCACACATCGCAAGAGTGGGCTGCAACCTTTGTAAGGTGCTCACTGTATCTCATTGCTGAGACCTTTTATGTTTTCTTGGGTTTAAATCTCAAATTCTAATTCTGGAAAAGGAAAAGAAAAAAGAAAAACTCTTTCAGTGGCTGTATCACGCATGCTAGAAATCTATATTATGTATTATTCATAGAGCTCAGATATGCAGATATTGCTATTAATGTTTATTATCATTCATTTTCATGTTATTTTTTTCTAATTGTTGTCTTATTCTTTAAATTAAGTATTTGTGTATTATGCATAGCAGTGAAAAAATTTCTCTTTATGTTCTGTCATTTAGTTCTAATTATGAAGTTCACCTTTTGCAGTGAACTCAATGATACCATTGTCGAAGCTCAGTTAAGAACAAGACAAGTCCTGCCCTTGCTTCCTCACCAAATTGCAATTGAACGATATTTGATATCAAATAATCGTTTGCTCATCCTGGTATGTCCTTGAACCTCTTACAACATCAAAATATGAAATGGCCATATAACTATAGTAATGTGATCTCGTGAATTGAGTTTCTAGACTTCATTTTTCTTTTCACACTCTTTTTTAAGTGAATGTTAGAGATGAATGATGTAATGTAGTGATGTTAGTGAGATGAATATTTTTTAAAAAATAAATTTGAAACACCCTTGCTTCCAATTTTTTTAATGTGGTCTTACGTAACCTTAAATGAATTAGTTTTCAAATGACAAAGGAAAAATAACTGAAAGTCCACCAAGAAAGTGATACCAATGTACAAAGGGTAGAAAATCATGTTGATTGATCTTCTTTTATTTCCTATAGTGCCCTGGTGTACTTCTATGGAATCTATTTTTGGATACTGCAATTTAATTGAGCAACCCAGAGCTGACTGCCTATTTTTATCAGTAATTGCTAAAGTTTATGGAGATGATATTGATGATGAAAGATTGCTATCTGTCTAACAAAGCTGTTTACAAGTCTGTGAAGTGGTTATTGTAATCTGTATAATTTATATATATAATTTTTATTTGCATTTGTAGGATATTTTTGTTAAATCACCTTCATCTCCGTGCATCTTATTACAGGGATTTAATGCAACTTTAACTGAACTAGTTGACACCTTAGGAAGAAGGGGTGGTCAAATTAGAGAAATGGAGCCTAGATTGCACCCAGAGTTAAAAGAACCCTTAAGGAAACTTTGCAGTGATGAAAAGACAACTGTTGTTGTCCTCAGTGGAAGTGATAGAACCATTCTGGATGAAGTACTCTCCTTTCTCAAGTTACCGTCCTAGCCCTTTGCATATTATGCTTCCAGACTAACAACTTCTTGTGCAGAATTTTGGAGAATACAATATGTGGTTGGCAGCAGAAAATGGGATGTTTTTACGGCTTACAAGGGGAGAATGGATGACAACAATGCCAGAAAATCTCAATATGGATTGGGTTGACAGTGTAAAGGTATGTGAGATTCACCAGGAAATGGCTATTTCATCTGAGGTCTGCCGGACCCTAAACTTCCTATGTTTATTTATGATTTCAGCATGTTTTCGAGTATTTTACAGAAAGAACACCTCGATCTCATTTTGAGCTTCGTGAAACTTCTCTTGTATGGAATTACAAGTATGCAGGTACTTATCATGTAAACTATGTTATCCACTTTGTCTGTAGTTCTGTCGTCCAAGTGAAGGAAATTATGGATTTGGAAAGGTTTTCTGTGAAAATTTTAGATGTGCTTATAAATGGATGAATTTTATGTGTATATATAGGTACTAAAGCACATATTCCTTCATGCATATGCATATATAGGGAGATGCATATGCATATGTATATTCTGTTGGAAAAAATAATTAGCAGTTTTTATAACAATTCGTTTGTTTAATTTTCTTTAGTATGAAAAATTCAGATGTAGAGTTTGGAAGGCTTCAAGCAAGGGATATGCTGCAGCATCTCTGGACAGGCCCAATCTCTAATGCAGCTGTTGATGTTGTTCAAGGTGGCCGATCTGTTGAGGTTCGAGCAGTTGGTGTTACAAAGGTATGTGCCTGTGATTTGCTATTAGACCCACAACTCTGCTATGTGATTAACCAGAACCACATTACTCATGTGATTGTTCCAACTATTACAGGGTGCAGCAATAGATCGTATTTTAGGTGAAATTGTTCATAACCAAGGCATGAAAGCACCCATTGATTATGTGCTCTGTGTTGGCCACTTTCTGGCAAAGGTATAATTCCTTTTCCCTTGTATGGTGCTTTTAGTAACCTTCAATTTCACGTTCAGTACAGTTAGTGATACTCAACCAGCACCTTTAAATAGTGGAATGATCTTTAGTATTGTTTAATATTAAAGGGATTATTCCCTTGTTATGCTCTAAAATTATCTTCATTCATATTCTTTTGATGCTGATTATTATTCAGTTATGGATTAAATAAAATATGCTCAGTAGTCAGTAGGTTCCGGGCTAGCCTCTGATATCATAGGTTCTGGCTGATTTGTCAAGTTTTATTTAATGGCTAGCCCAGTCATCAAATGAAAAATTAATATGTAGATGAATCATGACTACATTGCCAGTCGTACTGATGCAAGATTCCAGAAAGGAAACAAGGGAACAGCCTATTCTTCGAAACAATGGAAGTAAGAATGCATTTTCTCACAGTAGGAAGGTGCAGTGAGGACACGCTTTTGTCAACACCTAGAATTGACAGTTTGGCACTTGTATGTGATTGGTCGGCCTGGGAAAAGCATGGGCAAACATGGGCCTGTGCAACGTATTGCCAATATATTGGTCCAAGATAGATTAATGGTCATCCAACCAAAGATAAGCTGTAATTTGGTTAGGCCTAAGAGCAAGTTAAGCGTAGCGTTGTTTTTAGGCTGCAGGGGCCACCTGCAGAGTGGCCAACCCAATTAGGATTGGTCCAACTTTAACTGGGATAGATATAGGTTAATTTGAAGTTGCATTATATTTTTACTTTATTTCTAAATTTGTCCTTTCTTATTATAATTTTCCATTTCAAACTTAATTATTAGAAGGTAAAGAGTTCACTTGTTAAAAAAAAGAAAAGGTTAGTGTAGAAGTTCCCTTTACTTGAACGAGTTTAGGATTTTCTAGAAGTGCAACTTTTCCACTTGCTAATAGAACTTGAATTCAATGTAAGTTGGAAAATCTTACTGACGAAATATGGGTTATACCTTCATGAACAACTTTCCAGTAACCCTGCCATTTCTGAAGCACAGACAATTTTCTGGCGCATTCGGTAATAGCATGGTATATTGTTGCTGTAGATGGGATGGCATAGTATGTAATTAAGTATTGATCTGTAAACTTCTACAAGAAGCTACGGTTATCATGCCTGTTGCGTCTTGTGCTCCACTCTAGAACAAAACATTGTCTTTGAAGCACTTATAATTCATAGTGTAAGCAATAGTTTATTTTTGGATTCATTGGTTCAGGATGAAGATATCTATACCTTTTTCGAGCCAGAGCTTCCTATTGAATCACCTGCTGTAGCACGATCCAGGTCACCGGACCATCTTGTTTCACCTTTGCCAAAGATTCCCTGCGGTAAAAGCCGTTCCAAGGCTCACCTTAAGAAACAGCGCTCTTTGTCAACTCTAGAAAAGAGCAGTATCGGCAGTGCTGCTTGGCGACCTATTGTACGCGAGAGGATTTCAGTGCATGAGGGTTCTTCTGTACTTGATCTCAAGGGGGAGAACTACTTCTCTTGTGCTGTTTCACGAAAGCGATCAAATGCTAGATATCTCCTTGGAACTTCAGAAGATGTTGTCACACTCTTAAAGGAGCTGGCAGATTCCTCGTCATTAAGTTGATATCAGTCTGCCAGGTGTGGTGCATTCTCTAATTGGAGATTTTGAGATCTTGAGATGCTAATAAGGAGCTTGAAGGAATGATATACTTGTGGCTCAATTGAGAGCTGTCTATTCTTTTTTGTGCATATAAAAGCTTTGTCGACAGCTTTTATTCGTCCGACAGCTTTTAAAGGCATTTAAACAGCATTTTGCATATAATTTCTTTCCTTACAGTATCTGTGCCTCCAGTAGTTGGACGTCTTGCAAGAGCATGTAATTTTGGGTTTGGAGTACACAGTGGCATCAAATATAGAAACAAGAAAGTATATGATGAGAAAAATTCATTTTATTCTTGACATTACAATTCTAATGGGGAAAAGAATTTCAGACTACATTTGAGATTTTTCTTTTTGCTCTTTTGTTCATATTAACAGATGTTGTAACGAAGTGGCAGACTGGGTGTCTAAACGTCACTCTCTTATTTGCTACAGTTAGATGTAAATCCTCCTTAAATTCAATGATACAAGGATTATATTTCAGGTGGAAAGAAAAGAAAAACTATTAGCTGATGTCGATAATTGTGCATGGAAGTAGTTAGACTAGAAAGTAAAGAGTAATAATCATTACATGGTTTTTGAGCGGGAAAAGTTTTGTGGGTGAGCCATTGGCTATACTGCTATAGTAGCTCAGTCAAGAGTGTGTGCCTCATACTGCAGCGGGTGAGGTTTGAAATCCTGATTTTTTTCTTTTCTGCAGAAATTATTGAAGGAAAAAGAAAAATTGATGGTGAAAATTCACAGGAGAAAGGAAAAAAAAAAGGTGTAAAATGGAAGCTAGGCAGAACCTTCTTTTTTTGGATTGCGAGAACTCAGAAGGAGAAGCTTATGCTGCAGAGCAATGAGACATGGCCAATTTTGGGTTTCATATGGCCTATAAAGCTAATTTATGATGGACAAAATTGGATTTTTGTGTCACATGCAGGCAGTTGAAGATGCGTAGTGATTCTTGTGTAGATTTTTCATTATTTTTTGGTTGCGAAGAATTGCAAGCAAATTACAACAGGCAGAGTATAAGAGACCATCCTCATTAATGCTTTTTGTTATTATTATTATTCTATGGTTCACGGGTTGCAGCTTTTGTTTTATTCCTGTAGCAACCCCTTCCAATCGTGAGGTCGACTTACAAACATGAATCAAAATAGAATTATATATAATTTGGAGTTGTATAGCAGTAAACAAGTCAAATTTATGGGTCAGCTTGTGATCCGTTTTTGAGATAATGGAAAAATCCAAAATACATGGGGCATTAATAGTGATTCAGGAATTGCGCACCACATCTATTTTGACAAGGTTGTTGCCATCACTCGCATGGCATGCAACGGCTGATCCCAATTTATATTATTATGATTGTCAACCTAAAACAAAAGATTCTATACAAACAGACACAATAAAATCTACGGTTTCAAAAGGTTTGATACTCGAAACGCGAATGACATGATAGATTATTATTATCAAAGCGCCCAATTTGCCTTCCTAGATTGTCCACTCTACGCATTGAAATTTAAAAGGGAGAAGGAATGTTGAGGATTTTGATGTTTTAAAAGACAATGATATGAGCGTGGACCAGATGAGAATGAATGAACAAAGACGACCTTGTATTATGCTTATCCTGAAATAGATAAATCCAATACAGAAGTGCAAGATAGAGACGATTTAAGTTTGTTTAAGCCTTAAACGGATTTAAATGATCATACCTTACTAAGATTTCTCAGACAGTCCTCTTCTTAACAGGATTAGGATGAACCTCATTCATTTTCAAAATTAAGATCACTCATTGTAAGATTTGAGTTAGATTTTCTTTTTATGTTTATAAGTAATTCGTTAAGAATTGAATATTAAGCATGTGTATGATTTGAGGCTTGATCGTGTCATCACAAAGGATGGATTATCAAATTTGGGAAATGGCTAACTAATGAAGTCAACTTTCAATGGCAGTAGACAAATCTTAAGCGGTATTTGATATTTCTTTTTCAATCTTGATTTTTATTTTGTATTAACTTCAATTAGTATGATTTGGAATTGGTGGTCCTTTTCTTTTATGCGTAGGCTTAGATTTGGAAGACTTTGCACAAAACGGCAAGTTACATCAGAGTTGGAAGGCAGCATCTATAATCCCAATTGCCCCATGCCTAAGCATCTTATACTTTGTAGGGCAGTGGCCCTAAAGCATTTTCTTATTTGCTCAACCACACCTTATTATAATCACCATTCTTTTCATATAAAACTTTTTTTTATAGATTTTATTAGTTACAAAAAAGGTATGACATTACAAAAGCTTTTGCATAAATTAATGATTTATCATAAATCGGTAAATTTATAAAAAAAAATAATATTTCTGTGATTGTGAAATGAAATACTATTTAAAAAAATTATAATTAATTTTATATATCTTCGTAGATTAAGAAAATTATAAATTATTCTACTAATACATAAACTAATATATTATCTTTTAATTAGATAATAATTTTTAATCCTAAAAATATTAATTATATTTATAATATTGATCATAAAAATATATTATCGATTACATCTTTAATTGAATTGTTAATATATTATATATATAAAAGTATCTTTAAATAAAAAATTAAAATTTTTATTAATTAAAATATGTATAATTAAAAAAATAATAATAATATGAATAATTACGATTAGAAAAACATAAAGAGAATGTTATGAAAATCTTAATTGCTGGGCATAATGTAAATGAAGAAGGAACATCGATTACCTTTTTCTCCATTCTGCAAGAGGTGATTGCCATAATTTTAAGAAGTATTAAAAAAAAAAAAAAAGTAAAGTAGACTCTCAATGTCTCTTTCGATGTCCCTTTGGAATAATAAAATCAAATGAGACACGGCCACAAAGGTTGAGAAAAGCCTGAGATTCAGATAAGTGTAATCATCAATTATTGAATCTGATTCTTTTGTATATTAGCTTAGCAAAGAATAGTGAGAATATTAATATATATAAATTATTATTTATTATATTAACAAGCAAAAGTAATTCGTATAGATAAAACAATAGTTAAACAGTGAAAGCATTATCTGATAGCGATTACTCCTAATTACTTGCATTGAGAAAACAGAAATGGAAATTCTAACCACTTAAACTGAAACAGTTTCCTTTGAACTTTCTTTTGAGAAAAACAGGTTTTCAAACTTAGATGATAGGGTTGAGAAGTTGTACTATTTTAAACAGATCGTGCCATTATACATATGTATTGGTAAAAAAGAAAGAAAGACAATTTAATTCATTGGTTAAAGATTTACACACTAATTCATTTGACATTCCAACGTAAGAAAAAAATGAACTAATAACAGGAACTGTTTAATCAACAGAAGTCTACTCTATAGTATCAATAATAATAATAATAATAATAATCTTTTCCTTACCATATCCAAATACAGAAAAAATAGGAAAATTTGCACCAAATACGTGGTAAGATGGCGATTGACAACGAATATAACTCTTCATTTTTCAGTGTGGTTGTTTCCATGAATTACAGGCTATATAATATTATTTACTAAAAATATGGGACCGTTTTTTATTTGAACTATCACTTTGATTCTCATATAAATATACGCATTTATCTACTCAACACTGATACGATACTGTGTAAAACTCCTTCATCATCATCATCATCATCATCAAACCAAAGATGAAGAGGATTTCAATTTTCTTTCTCTTTCTGCTTCCTCTTTTAGCCTCATGTGTACAGAAAAAGGTGGCTTAATTCTGTATACGTATTGATTTTTTATGAATGTTTTTACTCTATTTTGTTTTTCCTTTTTCCTTTTACATGAAATAACGTTTTGTGTAATTAAATTACAGGTTTACATAGTATACTTTGGAGAACACAGTGGAGATAAAGCATTGCATGAAATAGAAGAAACCCATGTCTCTTATTTATTTTCCGTTAAAGAAACTGAACAAGAAGCTAGAGATTCTCTTCTTTACAGCTACAAGAACAGCATCAATGGATTTTCAGCATTGTTAACTCCAGAACAAGCTTCCAAACTGTCACGTACGTGTATAGATTTCTCTGATAATCTAAAATTTTCTGCTTTATGCCTGTTTTCATTTTGGCTTATGAGATTATATTATATGATACTGAATAATGTTATTGCTGTTCCTGGGGTTGATATTGTTTCTGTTGCAGAATTGGAAGAAGTAAAATCAGTAATTGAAAGCCATCCAAGAAAATATTCAGTGCAAACAACAAGGTCATGGGAATTTGTGGGGTTGGAAGAAGGAGAAGAAGTCCACCACTCCAATAGTCACTTTGACTTGGAAAGAGAGTTACCTTTCAGAGCTGGATATGGCAAACGAGTCATTGTTGGAGTCATGGATAGTGGTAAATATATATATATATATAATTACATTTATAAATCATTATGTATATATTGTCTTTTCTTGGGCATTTCTAGCTGGTTTCTGCTCTTCTTTCATGTGATCCATGTCGTATCTTCTTTTGTAGTTTAGTCACTATGAATGTATATAGAAATACGTGATGAATTGATTGGTTCGCATAAATATAATTGCATGTGATAGTGTTGTTTTTTCATTAACAAAAAAATAATGCAAAATTTTGTTTTTGATGATCAAGGTGTGTGGCCAGAATCAAAGAGTTTTAGTGATGAAGGGATGGGACCCATTCCCAAATCATGGAAGGGAATCTGCCAAGCTGGGCCTGGATTTAACTCCTCCCATTGTAACAAGTGAGAATTTTCTGTTAACTTTCCCAGTTTTCTTCTGTTAAATGATTTACTTTCTCCTGGAGTCAAATTTGAAAAAGATAATACTTCTATGTGACATTGGTTAGCTATTACAGCATGGTTTTGTACAAATTTGTTCGCCTTTTCTCAATAGCAAGAATTGCTTTTCCTTTTCTTTTCTTTTTTTTTTTTTTTTTTTGTTCTTGTCAAGGAAAATTCTCACATCATCCATATGCATGCTGTTACTGATCAGTCCAAATTTAGGAGCCCTACTAGATTGATAACATCCTTTTCTTTATTATGTTCTTACATAAAAATTTATGGTGGACCAATCTTGTCTTTGTTTCAATGATGGGTACTCTAGTCTAAAGTAGATATCATTTTCAACCGTCCGGACATTCACCACTTGCCCTCGTACATCATTTGAAAGAAACCAAAATTTAACTATTTTCCAAATGATATGGAATCTTATATTCCAACCTTCCCCACAAATTAGGGGGGAGAATCATAGAGCATAAAAATTAATAATTCCATTTAGTGAAGTATAGTATAAAAATGTGGTTAACCATTCATTCCTCATATAGAATAGCGAGAAGATACCTTATCTATAAAATTACTGTTACTGAACAATTTTCCTTTTATATATAATGGAACTTTTACAAAATCCTTCCTGATTGACAGCTTCAGATGGGCCTGCACCCTGACCTAGATTCTACACTCATATAATTTTATTTTGTAGTGGCAAGAGGATGATTTCTAGCTTGTCCATTTCAATTAGAACAAAACAAAGAAGGTCATCTAACCTGCTTTTCCTGTTTGTTGGTCTTCTTTTCATGGCTATCTTGTGAACTCTTCTTATCCTTCGACTCTTGCCCTATGCATTTGAGCCAGGTCTATTTTTGTTAGCTTTTGACCCTGATGATCAGTTTTAATTTGTCTTTACCCCACCATTTTTAGCCTTTCCAAATGAAATGATTGTAAGTTTTACATGAGTAAATCATAGAATAGACTATTAATATTCTTGTTCAAACGTAATCATTTAGAATGAGCTTTACAGCATTATTTTTAAATATATAGCATTATTTTATGAAGAGAAATACATGACAGGAGAAACAAGCGAAAGAAGGTCCAAAGAATATTGATCGATATATTTTTGTTCTTACTACTAAGAAGACAATTCTAATTAATAAAGAAAAATTGATGAAGAAAACATGATTACTGAATAATTGCATTTTCAATTAAATTATTATGTTTTCGGATAATTTATCATAGCTATAAATCTTTGAATTAACTTTATATATTTGGATTTCAATTACACAATTAGCCTGCTAGATAATAACCGCAATTTTTGCAGGAAAATAATTGGAGCTAGATACTACATCAAGGCATTTGAACAAGATAACGGTGCACTAAATGTCTCGGAGGATTCCAGGTCACCACGTGACATGGACGGCCACGGAACTCACACAGCCTCCACAGTTGCCGGAAACCGGGTCCATGATGCAGCAGCTTACGGTGGATTTGCACGAGGAACTGCCTCTGGTGGAGCACCATTGGCCCATCTAGCCATATACAAGGCATGTTGGGCACTTCCTAACCAAGAAAAAGCGAATGGCAACACATGTTATGAGGCAGATATGCTTGCTGCTATAGACGATGCCATAGCCGATGGAGTCCATGTATTGAGCATGTCCATTGGCACTACTCAGCCAGTTCCATATGAACAAGATGGCATTGCCATTGGTGCCTTTCATGCTGCCAAGAAGAATATTGTGGTGGCTTGTGCTGCTGGCAATGCAGGCCCTGCTCCTAGTACCTTGTCTAACCCTGCTCCATGGATTATTACTGTTGGTGCTAGCACTCTGGACCGTGCCTTTCTAGGTCCTATTGTGCTAGGCAATGGCAAGACAATTATGGTAAACACATTTCCTATAAAACAAAAAAAAAAAATCTTTTTCACCAAGAAATGTGTGCTGGAGACATAAATTTGTGCACAGAACAAGGTGTTTCTCATTTAGCAATTATATGCACTTGCACGCTATATAGTAATCCGATTCACGAAATTAACAATGATTAGCTGGATGAAATTCAGTGTGCACGAAGTTTGTGTTGAATTTGATTTCATTTCAGGGACAAACTGTGACTCCAGACAAGCTAGACAAAATGTACCCATTAGTGTATGCAGCAGATATGGTTGCCCCTGGCGTCCTCCAGAACGAAACCAAGTACACTCCATCAAATCCTTATTCTTTAATATTTCTATTTACTTCTCTCCTTTCAATTCAAACATGTGCGTGAAAAACAGATCAACTAAATGTGAAATACTCATGCAGCCAATGCCTCCCAAATTCACTTTCTCCTGATAAGGTGAAGGGAAAGATAGTATTATGCATGAGAGGAGCTGGAATGAGAGTTGGAAAAGGCATGGAAGTGAAAAGAGCAGGAGGTGTTGGTTATATCTTAGGAAACAGCCCAGCAAACGGCAATGATGTATCTGTGGATGCTCATGTTCTTCCTGGAACTGCAGTCACCTCTGATCAAGCAATTGAAATTCTTAAATACATAAAGTCTACAGAGAATCCAACAGCTACCATTGGAAAGGCAAAGACAGTCTTGCATTACTCACCTGCACCTTCTATGGCTGCATTCTCTAGCAGAGGTCCGAACGTCATTGATCCTAATATTCTCAAGGTAAAGTATAATATTTAATGAGTTAAATGTTAGCACTACATGAATGATAGAAACCTAATTGAATAATTATGACAGCCTGACATCTCAGCACCAGGAGTAAATATATTGGCAGCATGGAGTGGAGCATCACCTCCTACAAAATTATCAACTGACAATCGAACTGTTAAGTTTAATATTGACTCAGGAACTTCTATGGCTTGCCCTCATGTGGCTGCTGCAGCTGCACTTCTCAAAGCCATTCATCCTACATGGAGCAGTGCTGCTATAAGATCTGCCATCATGACCACAGGTAAATAAACGTGAACTTCCTTTTTTTTTAATTATCAACATTTATTAATGGTATAACTAAGACAATTATGGCTCTCTATTTAACTAATTAAGCAATTACTGTATGCTCAGCATGGATGAAAAATAACAAGGGTCAACCAATAACTGATCCATCCGGTGAGCCTGCGACTCCTTTTCAGTTTGGCTCAGGCCAGTTCCGGCCGGCAAAGGCAGCAGACCCTGGTCTAGTGTATGATGCAACATACAAGGACTATGTTCACTACCTTTGCAACTACGGACTCAAAGATATTGACCCAAAATACAAGTGTCCAACAGAATTAAGTCCAGCATACAATCTCAATTATCCATCAATAGCAATTCCAAGACTCAATGGCACTGTAACTATTAAGAGAAGTGTGAGAAATGTCGGTGCTAGCAACAGTGTCTACTTCTTCACTGCCAAGCCACCGATGGGATTCTCCGTAAAAGCTTCCCCGAGCATTTTGAACTTCAATCATGTTAACCAGAAGAAAAGCTTCACTATAAGAATTACAGCAAACCCTGAAATGGCAAAGAAGCATCAAAAGGATGAGTATGCCTTCGGCTGGTATACTTGGACCGATAGTTTCCATTATGTAAGAAGCCCTATTGCAGTGTCTTTAGCTTAATAAATTAGATTTTCCCTTTAGTTCTTGGTAATTTATTTTGGTTTAACATAGGAACATATAGAATAAATAGAAAAATGATCTAAAAGATTTGATCATAGGCCGTTGAAGGATTTGGATGGAGAATAATTTTACAGGGCACTTTATAGTTTGTTAAAGTTACTTCCTTTTTGTTTAGTTTAGTGATCAAATAAGAATAAGATATTTTATTTTATTTCCAATGCTACGTACATATATTATTCATTAATTAATTGGAAATGCAATCTCATAACCTAAAAACTTATTCGCATTAGTAATTACAACTTGTTAAATACTATTTGCACTATTGCAACATGTAAAATTAATTAAGCACATTCATGAACAGAACACATTGGAATGAAATAAAAATAAAAATAACCATTGTTTTATTGCTGTAAACCTTTCTGAAGATTACATGATAGTAATAATAATAATAATTATTATTATTATTATCTTATTTTTTGTAGCAAAATTTTCCTCAACTATCTTGTATAGCTCCCTTAGCAATTTATCATTGCTGTGGTGCATTCATTCTGTCTGCATCCAGGATCTGGTCGCCAATCTGAAATCCTAACTGCGACCTGATTACATTGTAACCATCACAAACACCCAATTAAGAAGTTGATATTTATTTAATTATGCAACAAAATAAACAGAAGTTGGGAGTCAATTGTATTTAAATATCTTACAAATTCAATAGAATAGTTCCAACTCTAATCCTTGAAGTAGGTTGTTCAACACGGATCTAGAGACCAGCACATATCACCCAATCAGAAAAAGAAAAAAGAATAAAAAGAACATTTAGAAGTCACTTCCACGTGGATTTTTATTACATAGTTTTTTTTTATTTCTCGTATTAAAATTAATGAGAAGTTGCTAAAATAAACAGATAGGCAAAATGGTCTTACGTATTTGTACCCCAAGTGCCTACTGCAGTTGGTACAGTGAAGCTTTCTTGCTGTGATAGTGCCATTAGCCTCTGATACAAAAGTTTCTGGCGTATCAACAGACACCAAGTTGACACTAGAGACATTAAGCACAAAAAGAAAAAATTAAGTTTAATTCTGTAAATTTGCAATATATGTATATATAAACTCTTAAACCGGTCTTATCTTAATGTCAGACTACAACATTATTTAAAGAAATAATCCAATGCAATAAAAAAGTAGCTTACACATCTCTGAAAGAGCCCCATAGATCATTAATCTACATAGTTTTTGGAGGAAAAAAGAGTGCTTTAGAGTTAATAACAATGAAGAAGTAACAAAAAGAAAAACAATTAGAGTGAGAGAGAGATTACTGCATCTTCATGTTCCAAATAATCAAAATATGCAGCAGTATGAGTACTGCATGTCCGGCAGAAATAGAAAGCAGTATTTGGGTATCTTTCAGTAAGGTCTACGACGAAAACCCTCCCCATTATTATTTCTTTCAAGTTCTTTCTATGTGTTTAATCCTTCTTCTTTTTTTTTCGTTTATTTATAGTACCGCTGACTCCTACTCAGGAGCATACAAAGAAAGAGGAAGAAATTGTTATGGAAAATTATTATGTTTTCCTATTTTAACATTTCTTTTTATTATACCTTCATTCCCAATATTCAAGTTTTATGTAATTCCTAGTATATGCTATAATGGCAACATTTTATACACAGTGGGACGTTATTGAATTTGAACATCAGTTCTTCTGGGCTTATTTGTAGGCCCTAATGCAATAGCTTTTGCTTTAATAATCCAAACGTAGTCCAGTCCCTTTTTTTGGATTTATTCTTAAAAAAATAATAAAATTACCTTTATTTTTTATTTTTTTATATAAAATACAGTATAAATTTTTTTTATTCTTACTGTCTGACAATATTAAAAATACAGTTCTTTTACTTTTTTTTTTTTCAAAAATACAGTTTTGATTGGTTTGTTTTAGTTGTTTTTTAAATAAAAACTAAACATTAATTAAAAGACAATATACCATATTTTTGAAAAAAAAGTAATATTTTTTTTTAGAAAAACTTACGGGGACATGAGGAAAAAGCATTAAAGAATATAGCAGGTAGCAGGTGAGCGTCACCTACGAGAGCTGGCACTCGAAGAAAAACTAGCACAATATTTCTGAAAAATTGCCTACTTAACCTGAATTCAGCTATTAAAGTTTGACTAAACCTGTCTAGATATTGATGATCAAAATCTGTAGCCCTACACACGCATCATAGTTAATTAAAAAAAAAATTAAAATTCAAGTCCTCTAATCTTCTTTTGTAATCTAAAATTAAATAGCCTTAAATGGACATTGTCCCCGGATTTAGATTTGAGTTTCTTTTTTCATTTATTTTTCGAATGTACCACTAATAGTTCAATGACTAGGAAGAATTAAATAGTGTCAATATAATTCTCTATTCCGTTCAGTGATATAATTGTATGAAATGCTAACGCTAGTTGTTATTGTCCATATTTAAGAGAAAACCCTAACAGTAGATTACGGAACTAATTTCTGCAGACTCTAGTTGCTCTTTTGTGGAACTATATCCTAAAGAGGTGTCAAGCTCTATTTCTATTTTCATATATAGAAGATGAAGGGCCAAGAGGAGAAGGACAATGCCTTCATTAACGAACTTCGGTTCCATCACAAACAAGAATACCTTGTGCCTGCGAAGATTGTAATCTATGAGTTCATGAATGATGCCACTCTCCATGGCCTCATCTCCCCAAGACCTTAAGTTCCAATATCAATGTCATGGGATGCAAGAATCAAGGTAGCACTTGATGAAGCTACATGGTTGAGAAGGTGGTGGGGATTGGCTGTGGTAGTCGCGGTTACGGGTTGGCTGGTTTTAGAGAGAGATAAGAAAACGTTAAGATTTGTTTATTTTACCATAATAATAATAATAATATTGTTATCATTATTATTATTATTTAATTTTTAAAATTCTTTTTTATGTGATTGATTGTCATTTTAGGTGAATTCTGTTACTAGTAAATATATATATACTTTTTTTTAAGAAAATTACAGATATACTTAATAATATTAATAACAAAGTGATCCATTCTAAAAACGTTAAGAGTTTATATAAACATTTTAATTTTTCAGAATTTAACTTAATTTTTTATAGTTGATAAGTTTATCCGTATCTTTTTATTCTAAAAGATGCTTGTATATATCTTAAACCACATGCACTCGGTAATTGAGTTACCCAATTAATTAGAACTGTTACTTTTCAAGAAAAAGTAATAGTCCAAAGGGAATGTAAGAAAATTTCGGTAACCTAACTTAGAGCAATATGACTAACCCTTTTTTCAAGTTTGAGAAAAGAATAAGAAAAAAATAAATAAATAAATAAAATATTATGAAAAGTTCACAAGTGGATTCAGAACTGAATTGGATCATTGAAACGGTATAAGAAACTTGACTAATTATTTTATAAGACTGTCTAACCACACCAAGATTTTAGATGAGATTGGAGTCATTATCAAATTCTTTATGATTAAAACAACAAATAACAGAGAAAAAATCGAGACCCACGAAACTGTGTCTGCAGTCATTGTCTTAAAAAAGAGAGAACATGTACGTCAAGTACCCTCTTAAAGGAAACTCTTCACAAAAATATACCATTTTCAGTTGGACCCAACCTTTTCTATTATTTTGTCTATTTTGCATTGCTTGACAGGCTCACTTCTTGCGGAAATTAAATGCATTTCCTTCCCAATCTTTCGTCTAGTTTTAACTAAATTCCAAACCCACATCAAAATCTTATTTAATTTTTTTGAACAAAATCAAATTATAATTGCCGGAACGATAGGGAAATAAAATATCTAATGCACCAAGTTACAAGCTCAAAAAATGATAGGGCGACAAATGCAACCCTTTTCTTTAGATTCCAGTGAGAATTTCTCTTATTATTATTATTAAAGCGTATTGAGTTTGGCTACAGCAACAATGATATTAAGCTTGAATGTGGTGGCCACATTTTATTAAGCATAGTTGAAGTCTGACCTTTATAGCAAGTGACTATTTTATGATATAAAAAAATGAATATGCTAATAATTCTTTTATAATAAATAACTGTGTGGAACTTTAAGGGAAAATATCAACACTTGAGCAAAGGGACTGCTCTCTTTACCATTTTCTTCGACATTCACCGGATAATAATGAAACTATTTCAAATAATACATTTAAATTAATGATGATACTAACAATAATTCGAAAAAATAAAAAAATAAAAAAACAAAGAGAAAAACCCCACCACCGCTACAATGACTTGCACGAAAACTACCCTCTTCCGCCAACGTCGCACCTCAATATCGGAGAGTAATTGACCCTACGTGGCAATTCCCTCACGTCACCCAGTTCATATTAGTTTGTCGTATTCTAAATCATTCTCACTTTTATAGATAAAAAGTGGGCCCGCCCACCACGCTCTGAACCGGAGCATGAGCCGCCGGATGCGGCTGCCGTACCTGTTGGTGTTCGATGAATTTTTTTTTTTTCTTTTATATATGTATATGTTTGTGGCTTTACAACTACGCATTTTACCCTCAATCAATCAATCATTTGCGAATATTACAGCTTTCAATCCCTTCCTTATTACTGCAAGCAAATGATCTCAAAAGAAAATATATGTATATATATATATAACCCACAGAGAATCTTAATCAATGTGTTCTAATACTAAATACTAAAATTCATAGCATTAATACATAATAAATTCCGGACATCTAACCTACATGTATTCAGATTATGTAAATCCATTTTGCGATCCTAATACTTTTTATGTAATAGATACATAGAACTTAAATTAATTTAGCCAGAGATGCAAAAACTCTTCAAAAGAATTCAAATGCAGTTTGTATACAAATACTCAAATCAATGATCATAAAGAAGAACTAAAATCAATACGATCCATGTATGAAATAAATTACTTAATCAATTGGAGTAATTAATTAATAAGAAAAGAGCTTATTTTATGTATAAAAAAAGTGGATAATGTGCAAAGTCAATAGCATTGCAGAAGTGATCTCAAAACCCGTAAGCCTCAAGTAAACTGGTTTAGCAGATTGATTTGTTGATTTTTTACATTAATAACACGACATCTTTAAAAAAAAAAAAAAAAGTCTCTTTAGAGAGAGAAACATGTGTAAGTAATTTCTTAGAATACAGATGTAGAGAGAGAGAGAGAGAGAAAGCTGGGACCGCACTCAACTCTCTAATACAGTGACGCCATCTATGAAAACAATCAAAGGTGTACCCTTTACGATTTAGATTCTCTCTCTATCTATCTGTTTCTAATTCTCTACACTCTTCACCTATAAATAAACCCCTCCTCATTTCCTTCTCTTTTCTGATTACTGTTGCATTATTCGGAGCATTTCTCATTTATTATTATTAATTAAATGGCGGAAGAGTTCGAAGAATCCGAGGTTATCTTCTCGGAGGAGCACGACAAGAGTAGCTTATGTCGGAACAGAGAGACGGAGTATGATGATAGCTGTAGTAGGAAGGGAAAGAAAAAGAAGCAGAAGAAATCAAGGTCGTCTGGTCCGGTGAACATACCGAGCAATATGTTCCAGCTGACGACGGATACGGATGATCAGTTTGACGATGAATTAGTGCCGCCTCATGTCATTATTGGGAGAAGAATCGAAGGCAAATTAATGGCGTTTTCTCTTTGCTCTGGGAATGGAAGGACTTTAAAGGGCAGAGATTTGAGTCAAGTTAGGAATTCCATTCTCAGGCTGACTGGATTCTTAGAAACATAAATTATTATTATTATTATTATTATTATGCACATTTAAATTTGAAGAGACAAAGGGAAAAATGAAAATAATTTGATTTCCTTACTCTCTCTCTCTTCCTTTTTTTTTTTTTTTCTTCTTTTAGATCCTTAGTTATTCATTGTAAAACAGAAGAAGAATTTGGAATTAGGAAAGCAAGGAAATGGAATTGTTCATGGGACTTAAATTACTAAATGCTTATAAATATATCAGTTTTTTTTCTTCTGCAAAGGTTTAATATTACAGAAGAAATCCAATTGTAGAGACAGCTTCAATTTCTTACTGCGCGGCTAAAAGAATGTAAGAGAAGCATTTGTATCAATTTATTTTATTTTATTTTTGTCCAGAATTATTATGAATGGTGCAGTTTACAGGTTACTGTCGTGAATGGGTATGATAGTATTATTGGACATTTTGTCTTCACTTTGGACATAGCATAACATCTACAGCTGGTTTTTTCATTTTTAGATAGAATGGATCATATGATAGTATTGTTTTTTTCCCTGGTTGCAATTTGCATTACTAGGGAAAATAAGTGTCTCACGCCCTACTTTTAAAACCGCTTTGATTAAATTAAATTAATTATTTGAGCCAGTAATCATAAATTCTCATTTTAATGGATGAGCCATCAAGTCAATAGATCATTATTATAAAATGAAAAATAGTCATTTTTATACATTTACTGTAAAAGCGAAACACGGTTAATATATAAAAAAAAAAAAAAAATACTCTTGCCATTTGAAATTTTTATAAATCTTTCATGGTAAAACATAATATAAAAATGAGCACACGAAAAAACTAAAACATAGGATAAGGACGAAGTAAATTGTTAGCATATAATTTTTTCTAATTATATTCCATTAAGAAATAATTGACTTTAATAGGCTCCTCTAAGGAGACAAGCATTATAATTCCAACATGTGCTGCAATCTTATTAAAGTAGTTAAACATTTGTTTAAACAAAGGCAAGCACAGATATCATTTTCAATAAATTAATGTGAAATTAGAAGAAAAGAATAAGCTGATCAGTAATTAAGATTTTAGTTTGCTTCAAAAATCATAATCAGCAGATTGGTCAGGGATCTCTCGAGTCTCTAACCAATAGGCGACACCGGGATTTAGGGATCCGCAGTTAATTTTTGCCAACTGGGTGCTGTTCTTGCAAACAGTATTTCTAATTATTTATTTAGAAGATCGTACCTGACTTTGTTCTGAAGGAAGCTTTTTTTTTTTTTTTTTTTTTTTTAATTTTGTATTTTTTCCTTTGGAGATGGTTTTGAAGGAAGAACTAATAGAGCTTATGTGGATTATACAGTTATTAGTTTGAACGTTATTTTGTATTTGATTATGGACGTCTTTAATTAACTTGTAAGTGTAAAACCCTGAATTTGTATTAAACTCTGTACCTTTGTAAACTTAAGTAACCTTATAATTTTGAGTTAGAAATTGGTAAATGATTTTTTTTATTTTTTTCTTTTTTACCTTATTCTTCAGGGTTTAATTCTCAAGTCAAAAGTTACAAAATGGTATGAACATTATTATTAAAAAATCCTAGTAAAAATACAAATAAAGTTCTTTTTTGTGTGTATGTTAAAATAGAGATTCCAAACGTAAGCACACATGACAGTTACATTGTTTGACTTCTATAAAGTCCACGGTAAATTAATTTACATTTGTACTGAATTGTATATCCTTTATTTCACCTTGTGAGCAGAATTTGGCTTTGCTTTTCTTGTTTTAGATAGGAGAACTGGGCAGGCTACATATAATAATGATTGATTATTTGGTATTGATATTGTTTTTAACTGAAAATTTGGTAACCCGATTTAGCCATATAAACTTGTGTGCCTAAGTAACTGACTTCTTGTAGATTGTTGTGTGTAGTCTTTAGTTTTCCTGCCTGAATACATTATATTGTCATTGCCATGTGCTTCTCCTCTTAACATGTGGCTTTTTTTTTAAGTTATGAATAAGGAGAAAGTAATCTAATTTAAAATATTATTTGAATTGAAATGTAGATTTATTTTCGGACTAAATTTACAGATAATTTATCATGTAGTTATTAATTAAAATAAAATGAAATTGTACAAGAGAAATTTGGAAACTATAATTAATATCATTCGAGTTTTATTTTTAAATTTTCATAATTTTTTCTTATCCCTATTGATTATTTAGTTGGGTATATATATATATATACCTTGCAATGCTAGTCCTGCTCGTAGCTAATATTGTGTATCAAGCAGTTCTTGTTATCGATCTTCAGGACTATTTGTCTATATATCTGACAGCACGGTTCTAAGATTTCTTTTGCCATGTTATTTTTTTAGATTTAGGTTTTAGTTCTTTCGAGTGTTGATTTTACTAAAAGATGTATTATGTTTTTCTTTATTAGAGATAATTTAATAAAATTCTTATTATAACTCAAAAGATATTGGGTACATCTTCTTTTATAAACAATAGTTACTTAAATATATAATTAATTTAAGCTAAAAAAATGTTCAATCAGAATTTTAATATATAAATTTACTAATGTGTTACAAACTTAATCTCTATATATATAAAAAAATATCAAGTTATTCCAAAAGTAATTATAAGATTTCAAAATATTGAAAATTTATTAGATTAAAAGGTTGTTTTATTATCTATTTGAAATTGTTAATATTTTCTAAATTATGATTAAAATTTCAAAATATTAAAAATTTCATTAAATTGAAAAACTTCTACTAATATGTTTTACTTTATTATTATTTTTCTATATGTATTTTTAATTTAATTGAATCATGAAGGAAATGAAATTTAGATTAAACTAAGAATTTTAATTAAAAGATTTATGAATAAAGTAATAAAAATAGCTGATACAATGCATTTATTAATTAGAATACATGATTGTTTCATTAAAAATGAAAGATAAAAAAAAATTATTTTGCGTTATGTTTTTTGTTTTGCTTTCTTTCTTTTGACATTATGCTATATGGGACGTTTTAAAATGACCATTTCTAAAGTGAAATAAAACGACTATTTACCGGTCTAATTAGTTCTGAATTGATGATTTTTTATTATTGAAATTCGATATTATTAAAAAATTGAAATAAAATTCTTTCATTAATGGAAGTTATATGAATTCTTTATTTTTATAAAATCGAATTAAATTAACTATAAATAATTAAACAAGTGAAATAACATCTTATTATTTATATTTGCATACTGTAATAAAAAGTCAAATATTATATTTTATAAATAAAATATTATTATTAATATAAATATAAAAAATAAATAGAGGTATTTTAGTATTATGAAATATATTAATTTATTGATATGAAATTTATTTTAAAATTTTATTTATTTTATTAAAATCTAATTTAGTTATAACTAATTTTATATAAATTTATAGAATAGTAAATTAACTTTCACTCCATTTAGAGCATATAAATTTTAGATTCATAAATAAATTTTATAAATTTCAACCAAATACTATATAAACTAAAGAGTCTCTAGTTATTTAATTTCTATTTTATTCTCCAACATATTTCGAATTAGAGAAGGGGAGAGAGATTGCAATTATGTCCCACTTGTAATTGAAATTCTAGATCAAAATAAGTTTTAATTAATTTAAAAATAGAGATATAAAATAAATAAATAAAATCATATACCGAACTTATAATAGCACAAAATAAGTCACCGTAGGGTTTTAAAATGCAAAAGAAAAAAGAAAAAGTTGACAAGGAGTTCACTTGAGATTGCATAATATGATGTCATTGCCACGTGTCCCATAATTTAATGACTTGTCATAAAAGGACTGGATATTGTCAGCTCACTAACTTATGACGCGGACTAGAAGTTAGCTTCCAGATAATCCTAAGAAATTGGAAAAAGAAATTTAGAAAAAAAACAAAACAAAATTAAAATAATAGTGCCATTGAATTTATTTATTGATTGATTTACCATTTGTCGGTTTGCCTTGAGAAAGAAGAGTGTGTGTGTTTTTAGGAAGTAAGCTTTCATGCCAAATGATATATATGCTAATAAAAAGAAAAAAGAGATAATTTGAAAATAAATGAGAAACCATAGCTTAGTGATATAATTTTACATAAAGAATCAATCAATCAGGTTGACATCATGATCAATGCATAATATTTTTTATTAAATTATTGCTTGGACCAGATGAGGGTTGTTAGGATGCAAATGAATCAACTAGAATAATAATGTTTTCTTTTGAACAAAAAAAAATAATTAAGAATGTGGAAATGTGTGTTAAAAATATGATTATAGATAAACTAAGTGGATTAAACAATATGAGGGTCTTTTTAAAAAAATTAATTAATAAAGATAAAGGTGCATGAGATTGTCTAGTTAAAATTTTATTCCAGAAATTATTTATTAATTACTTGATTAAGATTTGATTTTTTGTTTTGAAAAAAGAAAGAAATATATTAAATATGGATAGGATAAGGCTTGAATCTGATGCCTATTCTCGAAGTTTTATTACTTTATGAAATTATCACTAAACTAACATAGGAATCGCATTGAATAAAAATGTTTTTAAAAGAAAAAACAGAAAAATGATTGAATTCAGATTTTCTAAGTTTACTGACGTATATAGGTTAGAAAGTGTAGTCATTATAAACATTTGATTCCCAGAAAGTAGGATTAATAATAGTTATGAAACACAAGACAACCACGTTAAAGAAAAAAAAAAAGGGTTGTACTAATTAATTCGTTCACAAAACTATGCATCATGTATTCCTTTCTTAAAAGATATGATAAAATATGCATGGCCAATTTGAGACCATTAAGACCCACTAACGTGGCATCATTAATTTTGCAATCCTATCATGCATGTATATGACTAACTAAGATTGATTATATCCTAAAGTGTCATTATCTTGTTTCACCATGAAACCTCAGTGGGTGCTGCTTAAACATATATATATATATATATATATATATATATATATAGCTAAAACACACAAAGCATTCTTTTTTCATTTAGTACTGGATTACTAACCCATATAGTAGTAATATTCAGGAATAGAATCCCTCTCCCTTAATACAAAAGACAAATGTAGCATTCTCGACCATATATAGTTTTCACTACTAGTACTAATTTCCAAGCTTCCAGAAATGACAACGTACAATGGGTTTAATTAATGTTGCAATCATCCAAAAGGATAGAGAAGAGAATATTACCATAAAATTTAAAAAGAATGGGTCAATTGAAAGAAAATGAGTTAACAGGAGAGAAAGAACGATACGTGTTCCTAATAATTGCCCAATGCGTTAGACTACTTCATATAATTTGGAGTGCACGCTTGGGGGAATTACTATATTCCAGGGTAGGGTTAGGATATTGATAATGGCATTCGTGTTACTGCACCACGTCGGATAATCCTTCAGCATTAACCTTATCCTTCAGTCATGCATATCATAGTTATTCTAATGCTTTGTTGCAAAATGAACTTATTTTGACCGTTCATGTTTGATAATGATTGATGCTACCATTCGATTCAACTCTCGAGGATTCTTATTTTTTAATACAAGTTGTTAAGATGGGCTTAATTAAAAGGTGCTTAGGTACACGCATGAAACCTAACTTGGACTGTTTGATATATGAAGTTGCTGCTGTGTAATTTTACCACTGGACTATTTCTATTTAACCAAGTTAGGAGGCAATTTTGTATTGACTTATTGTACTATTTAGTATGGCATCACCCTATTGGTAGATATTCCTATTATTCAGTAAATAAATAATTATAAAGATCTGAGTAAACAAATAATTATAAAGGCCATTTTAGGTTTATTCCATTACGTTCTTGTTATTTATTAAAAGAAGATAAATAGAATTTTATTCATTTGCTCAATTTAATATTTTAAATTTTAATTTAATTTAATAAATACTAATATTTTATATTATAGTTTTAAAAGGTTATTCTTTTATTTGCTATTCAATCTAATAAATATTTGAATTTTATTTTTTTATAACACTAAAGCATCTATACACATAATAAATGAACATATTGGATGAAGTCATATATTAATAGATTTAAATATTACAAGAAATATAAATTATAATGTCTAAAATTACATCAAAATTAAAATGTTTAAACTGATTAAGTGATTAAAATTCAAATATTCAAATATATATTAACAAAAAAAAAAAACCACTCATCTCTCCATTTTAAATCATGTTCATTAAAACTGTCATTTTGTCAACATATGGATAGTTTATTTGCCTACCTTAGTTAAAGTGTTAATGTCAAGGATTAATTTCATTTTGAAAAAAAAAAAAAAAAACTAATTTGCTTTATGAAATAAATTCTCAAAGACTCAAAGGATGTATGAAGTTAATTTTCTAATTTTTAGTTATTTGACACTCCACTAACATCCCGTAAACAACAATATACAAAAAGAGAAAAGAAAGTGCAGAGAAATAGATATAATTATCCCATTAAATATTACACTTCCGAAAATGGATTGTAATAGAACTATAGTATTTGCCAAAACTTTAAAGATGTCACATGTCCACTGAAACGTCTGAACCCATAATGAACTATATACTATCTACTCATCATTATTTGGAAGAAAAAGAAAAAAAACTACAATTTAGCGCAACATTTTACCAAGTGAAAATCCTCTCAGGATTCATTCTTAAGATTTTCGAGTTCCTCTTACAACACGTAATGCTCTGGAAAGCAACAAGGTAATAACAATAGAGATATCGAATTCATTGGAACATCTTACATCATCAAAAGAGTTTCACATGACTGAAAATCGGATTACAAAGAATCAGAATTTTGCATCCCGACTTACAGTAATGCCAGGAGGAACATGTTGCTACAGGTGGTACTGCAACTAAAGGTAAATTGATGAGTGAAGTTGGGTCCTGACACAAGGTTAGAAGCTAATATTAGGGGTGACACCCCTTTAACATAAATGTAAGGAAATGCAAAAGCGAACGTTTCCACTTACATTCTCCATATAGAAGTAATAGAATCCAGAGCTCCTGCAACTGAAATGACTCATGACTCGGCCATTATACATTTATGCATTTTCAGTTCCATATTTTCCAAATTCAGCATCTCCGTAATGCTACACCAGTCTTCTTGTCCTTTGGTGTATAAGCAAAACGGCTGAAATCCACGTCAACCTTTGACCTAAGATCAATGCAAACTGAGTTATAGATGTGGAAATGCAGCAAATCTGAAATTGACTGAATTTGACATCAGGGTAAACATATTACCTACTGGTACTCGTGTTTTGAATATCTCTCAGAGGGGCACGAAGACCACTAGCACGAGAACCAGATGAAGAGAATTTAAATGATGATATGACTGAAACAAATCTCTCCATTGATTTCTCTGCTATGTCAGAATAATGGCTTAAATGTGAAATGTTAGATCCAAACTTTCCTCCTTCAGTCATTGTCCCCGCAAATGTATCATCAAGATTAGGAGCATGGCAACCTTAAGGAAAAAGAAACATGGTGAAAAGAAATGCACGTTAGATATCATCTTTTTGACATGAAAACTCTTCTGGTCAAACTAGAAATGGTAGACAAGTATTTCACTCAAAGCTTGATGCATGCAAGTTCATGTTCTATGGCATCTGAAAGGAACAAGAAACCTATAGAATCAAAGGTCTTTAGGTGAGGGAAATTCATGACCACATCAATAAAAATGATATTCTGTCATATAAAACAACTATTATTTTGTCTCATTTTATATTTTACTGTTGGAAGGAGTGGGCTTGTTATATCTTGATAACCTGGGTTTTTATTATACATAACCCATCATTTGATATTTAACATTTTGCATGACGTATCGACAAACATATTTATACTCTTGATTTAATAACCTCCAGATGACAATCAAGCAGAGTAAAACAAGCTAAGCTTCGAAAGCTGAAACTGAGGAGAACAGTATGATCATGAAAATGACAGTATCGGGAGAGGAGTCCAAATCCAAGATGACACAGAAAAACGAAAAGTGATCAATCTTTAGTTTGATGAGAAGACAAAAAAAGATCCTAATTTGGCAGATAGAGTTGAAAAATGGCTCTTGAAAATGAGACGTACCATTCTCCGAAAGTGATGCATCTGTCCTCATGTGCTTGGTTCTCATATTCATATTCTCCTGAAGCAGGTATAAGCAATTAACACATTGAAATATTAAGGAGATAGGTGCCAAAGTAAAAGAGCGCAAAAAATAAAATGCTTACTCTTTGGACAGTGCCATTCTGGGAGGTCTTCCTTTTCATGCCAATGCTGTTATTTTCAGAAGAAGCAATATCAAGAATGACATCCTCATTCATATCACTACCCATTGCTGCATCACTCTCAACTAAGAGCCTCTCGTGTTCATTCTTTTTATCATTCTTGTTCACTGAATTGTGCTGAAAATAAGAGCTCCTAATGGTGATCTTGTTATCTGCTGTTCTTATCTTGTAAGCACTCTTAAGAATGCTACCGTCGCAAGGATCAGTGGGAGCATTCTTGACTAAGAGCTTCTCCTTTTCATTGTCTTCATCAAATTTGTTTATTGGTGTGGGCTCAAAGTAAGAACTTTGTACAATGACCTTTTTGTTCTCTGCTTTTCTTTCATCTTGAAGTACACTTCTTGTTGTAACACTCTTACTATCGCATTCCTTTAATAATGCTTGAAAAGGCTTATGAGTTGAATCCCCGAGTTCTTGGAGCAAATTATGTACTGAACTTCTCTCCTCACCAATCATGCCTTGGTATCAAGAATACAAAATGAGTTAAGTATATACTAATGTAACCCATAATTAAATGTGCAAATAAGCTATATCCTTACCAGGAGTTGGAGATGCTGAAAGTTCAAGATCTTCAGCAGCAAAACCACTTTCCACCTATAAGAATTTACTAATTATAGGAATATGCAAGAAGAATATTATCAAGCTATCACTGCAAATTATGATAACTATCAGCTTTATTACTCACGGTATCATCGGGCATGGTGCTTTTCATATTTCCATAGTCAAGTGGGGTTGCTGCAGAGCAGTCCATGTTACTTGACGCAACCTCCAGATTGCAATTCACATTGGGACTGAGAGAAGATTTGTCTACTGGACTTGGATTTATTGGTGAAGTTCGAGGCGCCCTGAAGTTCCTCTTTGCTTCCAGAGATGCAAAGCCTTGTACACATTAAGGAAAATTGGAAGGAAAAAGTAGCACACAAGCACAGGAAGAACTATGAGGGATGTATCATTATAACTTGAAATTAATAAGAAATAAAAGAGATCTAGGGCCCCAAACCGCACTATTAGCTTGTAAGTAAAACATTTATGTATTCCTACCAAGCACATCCAGATGCATAAATGCTCCAACTGTTTAGAATATCATCTTCCAATACCACATACCTTTTTACCACAGCCTCGAATACAAAGATTGCTGGCACCTATTGGTCATTAATTTCGGACCTTAGTGAAGGAGACAGAAACATCATAAATATTAATAAGTTGCATTTCTGATACTAAATGAGTATTATGAATATTCCTCGTGCCAACCCTCCCGCCGTCTTGACAAGGAACCACATTAAGGCATGATAGTTGCAAAAAACATACATTGGTTACAAGAAATCAGGCGTTCTTAAGTGAACTAATATGCCAGGATGCTAGTTCAATACCAGAACCCAAAGGCCAAAGCTAATGAATTTGAATGGATACAGAAGTACTTGGTTAGAAGATTCTTTTGTACAGGCAAATCTAGCTTTTTCTTTCCAGTTTCAGGTCGAACTTTTTTTAAATCAGTAGTTCTGTCAAGCACCACTTCGCAACCAACACTTTCTCCCTGTTAATGCAGTGAAATAAAGAATCCAAGAAGAAGGGTGAGTAAGGGGAAAAGAATTTTAGCAAAATGTTAAAATTATGCCAACCGTGCTCTCAATAAATAGTAGGTATAACATCAATTTCATAGATGAAATTTACAGAACAGAATAATTTATAAACATATCATAGATGATATTAGGTTATTGTCTTATGCCTTGACCTAAAACTGTCATTTTCATCAAAGATTATTACTTGCAGTCATACTTTAAATTCTACTAAAACTTTATCATTTTTCTTTTTTGTATAGACTAGTATCTCATGTATAATTTTCTGCTCAACTATATAAGCTACACCAATAATCCTGGAGATATTACCTGGAAATTTCTTTTCATGCAAAAACTACTCTAATAAATTAGAAATTAGGAAAGAAACTGATAGTTGGAGAACAACCTTAATAAACTAGATTGCCTTTTGCATACACCTATGCTAGTTTGCCTTATGAATACACCTATGCTCATAAACCTGAACAAAGATCTTGGAGGGAGAAGAAAGAAAAACAAAGAGTGGTATATATAGAAGATACCTTGAACGGCATTTGGGTAAATGGATCAAGATCACCTTCTGCTATACCCTTAGCTATATGCTGCGGTATTAATGTATTCCAGGTTAAGGTATCGACACAGTAATTTGACAAGTAGGAACAAATAACTAAAGCAATGAGATAAAAACTATTAAAAGGATATGGGCCCAAAAAGTCCAAATTGTCACCAAGATTGTCAGCTAAATCAGACAAATGTATGATATCTTCAGCGATAGGATCATAAACCCTTTGATGCTGGAAGGTCAATATTGCTTTCCTAAAGGACTCTTCATAAAGGGGGGGAACAGAAATTGTGCTATATTTCAGGTGTTTGATTACCTGCAAGGAACCAGTAATTAATAGGTATTAGGTATATCACATAAAATCATCTGGAATCTTCCGAACAGGAGGAAACATTAAGTAAAATAAATTCAGAATCCAATAAACAGTGCAAAGAACAATATTTGCTTAAGTTGTAAAAGCGCTTTGATTGGACTATGTAGTTAAAGGAATGAAATTCAGTGCATTCACCTTATCATAACTTTTGAACTTTGTAATTAGTGCATGAGCCCTTTTGAGTCCCATTCCTGGTAGTGACTGCAGATAGTCACAGCCACTCAAAATGCACATCTGAAGAATCATCTCATGGGTGAATCCAGAAAAACTTAGCTCCTTGTTCAGCTGAAGCCTGGAGTACTGAAACTCAATACCTTGCCCATATTTGTCCATTTTGAATACAATCTTTAAAAAAAAAAGAAAAAATGCAGCCACATTGCCAAAGCATCTTAGTAGAAGAGTTGCAGACAAGAATGAAAAAGTGTGCAAACCAAATATCAACAGTAATAAAATTTAAGATGATGAACCACTAGAGAACTCACTCTGGGGCAGCCAAATGGTATTAGATCAGAGTCCTCAGTAATAACTGCATCAACTTGTTTGCTTATTGCCAAGAAGGTCATTTGGGCATCAGCCTCATAAGGGGCCACAACATAAGAAACATTTTCCTGCTTCAAGGCCTTCCACATGCAACCACATGAATAAAAGTTATACATTCTAGTGCTAAGAGCTACATATTACTTGCAAGTAAAGGTTAAGCATCAGTCTGGAATACTGTAATACTGCCACACCTACCTGGATTAATTCATGAGCAATTGAAGGTGAAATATCAACAGCCTTCTGATAGCATTCATAAGCAGCAGCTGAATTTCCATTTGCCTCGTGCTCTATAGCACGTGAAAGATTCTCTTTCCTTGATCTGCATTTTGTATAGTGTATAACATCTCATTATTTACAGGTGTATCACAATCCTTCGTTTTTCACAGCAAGCATCAGTACAACAATCTAAAACAATGCGTGTGTCTGTGTGCATGTCTGTCTCTGTGTGTGTGTGTGTGTGTGTGTATGAGTGCTAGCATTATCCTTGCTCTACATGTTTCTTTTTCTGATGTAGGCCAGTTTAGACATTTTAGGGAAGAAAACTTGTCAGGAGACGGGACACATAGAAACAAAAGCAGGAAGCTTTTTCTTCGTAAGGCTGACTGAATTGATCACACTTCATCAGTAAAGACAAAAATGAAACAGCAAAGGGTTGAGGTGGAAAGTTCTGTTTCCTTCCATCTATACAGTGCTTTACCACAAAAGCACATTTCAAGAATTAATGCCTTCAGATAAAACTACATAAAATAAAAAAATTAACTTACGATTTAAAGCTACCAATTAATGACAAGATGATTTGCAAGTCAATTGGCATTTGACTGAAACCTCTGAAACTACTTAACATACAAATAACACTCAAAACAATGTGAAATGGGGGAAGAATAAGGGTATTAATTTAGCCGCTGCAACCCAGAATTGAGCTCTTGAGTTGATTCCATGTTTAGTAGGGCATGGGAGCTATGTACTAAGAGTCAAAAGCAAAATTGAAATGTTGAAATAGTATATCTAGCATACCTTGCACGCTTGTTCTCTTGTTCACTCTTCATCGGCAGAAGACCACCATCAAAGACAAGAATGGGTTTAACACCATAATGCCGCAGCAAATTTACTCTATGCATGCAATACTGAATGTGCCTGAAGGATCATGAAGAAAAAATACACATTATATGTGAATGTACATTCGTAATACATGAGAAAAGCAATCAACTTTTTCACATCTGGTCACTGGGTTAACATGAAAATTCTCCATTCGCCCAACTTGATAGGAGAAGACATTAAAATCGTTCTGGCTTAAGCATTTGAATAACAAAAAGAATTACAGAAATGCACTCAAGCTAGTAGCAAATAAAATCCACATTCCCAATTTGAGAAATCATTAACGTTTTTTTTTTTTCAAATAATGCAAAACTATAAATAAGAACATAACAAGAATCCGTGTTAGCATTGCCAAATCATCAGTCAATGAAATTCTAAAATACCCATTACGCCTAATTAAAGATATTTTTAAAATTCTCACCATTATTGTACAAAATGAGTGATCATAACGAAACAACAATAGGAACGTATCAAAATCAACAATATAAAAGAAGACCCATTAACCCAAGCTTATTAAAACTTGAAACTTTTCTATTGAATCATTCATACATAAGTAAAGAGAGAGAGGAACCTAGAGGTGGGTAATCCTTTACAGAGCTGAGTACTGCAAGACAAGGCGCCTTTGTGGAGCCAAGAGTAAGTATCAACAGCAACACAGCAGCCCTGTAACTCCTTAATGTGAATGGGTACCATTATCGATTTCAAAAGAGGCAAAAGTCCTTGTATTCCCATTCCTTTGTCTTTCACGAGCTGTTGTGAACTGGACCAGTTACCCTAATCTTGCGGTATTGTCATATCAATGCATTAGGAAGATAGGGAGATATTAATTAGGAATTTAGATTTGGCTAATTGGCGGGAACTTTTTTTCTTTTTACATAAAAGGAAGGAAGGTAAGATTAAATAGTTGAGGGGGATATGTGCCTCTGGCTATAAACATGAGGAGCAAAACTGCACCTTCTCTCGGAATTAAATAATAAGAGAAAGTAAAAAAGGAAAAAAGAAAAGTGCCCCGAGTTCTTTTTGTGATCTACAGCTTTTTGTAAAAGTGATACTTCTACCCTGACATTTTTTATTTTTAAGGTCCGGCTACTAGAGTATCTCGACTGGTGCTGCGCCATCATTTCAATAATAAAAAATAAATTTTTCACCAAATTGTCACATAATTTAATATATTTTTCACTTTAATACTTTACAAAAATAATCAATTAGTAAATAATGGTCAAATTACATCACACCATTAACAAGTATTGACGTGGCAGTTAGAAAAACAGTAGTTATTGCGTGCCATGTCAGAATCTTTTAACGATATTGTCCAATTTAGCTATTATTTAATAACTCATATTCACAGTTACTAAAGTAAATATATATATATATATATATATATATATATATATATATATATATATATATATATATAAATTACAGACTCTAAATTAAAAATTACGTTAAACTACAAGATAGTTTAATGAAGTTTTTTCTAATAAAAAATAGGTAAAATATATTTTTTAATTAAATTCTTAAATTTAATAATAACTCAGTTATATCCTTAAAATTTAGAAATTCTTATAATTAATTATGTCAATTTCACCATATAATAGAATCTCCAATATATTCTTTATACAAATCAAACTCTTTATTTTAAATAGGAAATATCATAAAATAATTATCTAATACGCTTTTTATTCTTTAAATATAAAATAGAAAGTCAATTTGATTCTCTACAAATGGAGATCCAAACTTCACTCTTTACTTTATATTTAATAAATGCAATATAAATTTTTATGCATTTAATTTTATTGATATTTATAATTTTTATTTTTCTATTAGTAAAAATTAAAAAAAAAATAAAATTATTAATACTCATGGAAATAAAATAAGATAAATAATAAAATAGAAGAAGTCTATTGGACTTAAATACAATATTTACTCTTTATATTTGAATATGTCTTAATATACTCTTTATTATATAAATTACACTCTTTAAAATAAAGAGCACCGTCAAAAATGCTCTTAAAATATGAAATCCAATTAATTTTAACCGATAAAATAAATCTCTTTGACTGTTTTTAACTCAGTGTTTTTTACATGGAGGAAGCCCTAGCTCTGTTGTTTTAAAAGTATAAATCATAAAATGATAATATTTGTGTCATTTTGATAAATTCAACAACATTATTAAAGTTGAAATTAAGTTTCTTTGAAATTTAGGGATCTAATTGCACTTTCAAGAACTTATCTATATCTTTTGCCTAAAAATATTTTAAGAAATATATAAACATAATGAATACAAAATTTTATTTAAGTACAATAGAATCTTTATATTAATTATATATTATATATCTTTCTCCGTAATAATTAGTGGTTTAAATTTCTCTCTCTTTTTTTTCAAAAAAATTATAAGCGCATAAATACTTAACCAAATAAATAATGAAGTTTGACTCTTCATTTTAAATCTAAAAAAATATATATTGAACTTTTATTTTATAAAATGACTCTTTATAATAAAAAAAAAATTGATATATATAATAATATTTTAGATATACTCTGCGCTCACATGTTTATGACTTATATAATGTGTCTATCACACCCATTAAACAATACCATTATTTATGTTGGATTTTAAAAAAGAAAAAAAATAATTAAAATTGATAGTAAAATTTCTAAAAGGAAAACGTCAAGTTGATCATATTCCCACAGGCACTTTTGCCCTAAAACGAAAATGGGAACCTAAGAAAATATAAAGCCTCCAACTTCCAATCAATCTCAAAAAGATTGGCAACCCTTTGTGTTTGTTGGTTAATTGATAACAGTAAAATCGTTAATTTGAAGTCAAGATTAAACGGCATCGGTTAGAAAATCCATAGATCACTCTGTTGAAGTTAGAAGACTTTTACAATAATTTGTCTTGCTTTTGTGTTAAGGTATACAGTGCTTTTCTTGGATTCTGAGATATTTCTGATTTTTTATGGGTCATTGGGCTTTTAAAGTTTAATTTTCATTAACTAGCGTGAGGTTATAAATATTTGAATGATATATAAAAGATTTTTTTTTCCTCTTTATATATTATTACTGTTTGCCCCTTGAAGTTTGATGAGATATTTCAATTTTGGAATAATTGATAGTTAGACCAAAACTGAGATCCATATGCACAATTAGCCCCTATGTCTTGAATATAACCAATTCCTCCCCTCACCCCCCCCCCCTTTTTTTTTTCTCTCTTCTTTCTTGTTTTGAGAAATAGCAGCTCACTTCTCCATCTTCTTTTTATATCTTAGTTCCTTCGGCATAACAAGAGTTTTCCCAACTTGCTTGTCCTTCCCACATACCATTCTCAACCATAATGCTCATTAGATTGTTAATACCTTAAGCCTTTCAATGAATCCATTTGAAAATAAATGGAATGAGCCCTTGCCTCTCAATTTCGAGAATTTTAGTTCAATTTTAGCATTTTTGAAATTCCCACACTTATCATTTTAAGTGACACAATGCTTATTAGGTGAAAGGCGTTTGATTTAATTCCCACATTCAAGATTTGATGAATAAGTGATATAATGTTTGAGGAATTGTATCAATACTTATTTTGACTTTCCACTTAGTTTTCTTTAAGCATATTACTAGTATTTCTCCTATTTCTTGCCACACTTTTGCTTAGTTTACCACCACATAATTGAAATTCAATTTCTTAATTTGTATTTTCAGTTTTTGGAAACTTATAAAGTTCTTTTGTTAAGCCTTGATCAATGAACCTACAAAATCCTTTAAATTGTATCTAATTCAATCCAAGTATTATAGACATTACTCTCATTTCCATCCCCAAACATTTTGAATTTCTCATTTATCAAAAAAAATTCAATTATTTTATAATTCAGAAAAATATGTAAGTGATTCATATATAGCATCTCCTTCTTTTATCAACTGTCCTACTAATTGATAATGTTTCCATCTAATTCCGTATAATTCCATGCCTCTAGGACTGCATCTTCACGTTTGAAATTACGAACCACATTGCTCCAAAGTGGAAGTGTCTATTTTTCTTAATAACTACATGATGTAACATGTCAATAGATTATCTTTACATACACTAACAATACTTATAGTAATAAATAAAAATATGATATGTATATATAAGTATTTTTATTTGGTGGCTAAGCGTGACACGTATATAGGTACATGATCTGTTGTAATTACTGCATATTGAATTGACTTCTTAATTATATTCTTCGTAAATCCCTAAATTCCTTTGGCAGTTTACTTATATCCTCAAGAGACACTACATGACTTAAAAGAGCGGCAATAAATGTTTGTAAAGGAAGAAGCTCAATTGAATGACTTGTATTTAAATTGATAGAAATTTGTATGAACAACTTAGAGAGTTTGAAATAGATATAAATATAAGATAATAATTGAAAGAAATAGTTTGTTGAAAATTAAAATATTTATAAATAATTTATACTTAAGTATTTGAATATTACAGTGCAGTTATTGTATTTAATTGTTGATGCTTGCCTCTCTCTATTTTCTGTTTCTGTTTTTTTTTATAAAGAATTT
This sequence comes from Ricinus communis, assembly GCF_019578655.1. Classification (NCBI taxonomy): domain Eukaryota; kingdom Viridiplantae; phylum Streptophyta; class Magnoliopsida; order Malpighiales; family Euphorbiaceae; genus Ricinus; species Ricinus communis. The sequence continues at coordinate 21,420,209 of NC_063260.1, read as the reverse complement.
CAAATTTCACTTTTCTTAAAAATTACTTACTTTTTTTTATATTATAGAGCCACATTATCTCTTTTTATTTTAAAAATAAAAATATTTAATTATATAACTTTTCTTATAATTTCACGCATGTAATCACTAACTAATTAATTAAATTAATAATTATGGGCTTTCAGCTTCAACTTTTACTTTTAGCCCAAAAAATTATAGGCCAAACAGTTCTATTAAGGAATTAAATCTCCCATTCGAAAAAATACAAAAGAGCTGGAATAATTTATCTTATATATAAACCAACAATAATTTAATATTATCAAATGTAGTCTAGCCTTTTTGAAATTTCGAATTTCATAAATTACAGTCAGAGGAGGAACTGTTCATTTACTTTAGAAGGGTAATAACCAAAAAAGAAAAATCAAAGCGGACCAAAAATACAGAGTCCCCCTTCCTTCGCCCTTGATCAATAATCATCCATTAATGTCTTCAATTATTTATACCCTCTTTTTTCCCCGTACCCATATATTCACCTCATTAAAATCCCCCAATACTACCCATGATAAATGGAGCAACGAAGACAACTAATTAATAAGAGCCTCACGACCAATCATAAATTATTTAATTCCGCCTCCAAAGCTAAGTTTCAAATGTTATACGGTTATTATTGTTATTTAAATTTATAATAATAAATGAATATAAATTTACTAAAATTTTCAATAGTTTAGAAATTTTCAAAGTACATCAACAATAGTATTAATGTGGTTCTTAATAAAACTTCTGATATTTTCAGATTCTGTTAATTAGCATAATATCAAATTTCGAATTTAAGGATTTGCCAGTCCTTGGAAGTTCTCAAGTAATGTCGGGAGTTGGAACCTTATATAAATATTTGATTATCGTATGAGAATGCAACTCTGAATCCGGCTTAATTAAAGGCTAAGTTTTTCTTTTTCTTTCTAATTCCTCCGCCATCAATGAAGTGAAAGATTACACAAACAAATACTTCTTTGACACACAACCTCAGTCGTCCAGACAGTCTACATATTTTCCGTCTTTGTCTTTTCTCTGTCCCAGTCTGATTGGGCCCCCTGACAATAAATTAATAAAGAAATGGAATATTTGAGATCAAATAACATATAAAATTTAGATTATCCTTTACGTAAATAAAAGTAAATATAAAAAAAAAATAATGCCATTAGGGTTATGTAAACCAAAGATTTCAATATCATAAAGTCTTGAGAATAATATTTAAATTATATTGAGCTATTTGTGTCACGTGCAAAACGCTTTTCAATTTAAAATAAATATCATGGATAAGAACAACCGATGATTAAGGACCATGTTCGCATCTTATCTGTTATGATACAGAGAAATGGGCAACACAAAATAATGAACAAGGAGATAAAAATAAATAAATAAATAAATAAATATGTGGTTCTAACTTTTGGATCTAAGCACTCCTTTTGCATTGCTACTTCAACCTTGGGTCCCTCTTTGCAGGTGGTAGGGAAAAAAACACTTCAAATGAAGCTGAACCAGAAAGTTTTTTATTCTTCTTATTATTATTATTATTTTTTGAACTGGGACCAGAAAGTTAGATGCAACTGCTAAAAGATATCTGAATTTCTTGATCAAATATTAGGTTGTCTTTTAATTTACATTGGTACTATATTTAGTTAAAATCTATAAAAAAATTAATTTTATTTAAGAAAGAGATATGAATAAAAAATAAAAATAAAATAAATAAATTATATAAAATATTTATCAAAAATTTTATTAAATTTAATTTAAATATAATTAATTTTATAAATTTAATTATATAAAAATACTAAATTAATTTTTATTTTATTTAAAATGTGTAAATTTTAAATGTTAAAATAAATTCCATAATCAATTGCACAGGGTAAAGAAAAGGAAAGAAAAATCCAATGGCATAATAACACAGTTGAAATTGTATTTTATATTGAAAGCTTATCTGATAGGAAGACAGCCTTATTGACTCTGATTTGATCAAAGATGAAAACTTTTTTATATGAATCAAACAACAAATTAAAGCATATTCCAACACAAGTTGATGCATAGAATGAGAATATAAGCTCACATATCCACACGTTCACCCACATCAAAATGACTCTTTAAAGTGAAGGAAATTTAATCAAGAAAAAGGAAATCCTGGTTCAAGATACCGCTGAATTCCCATTTAGATTAGATATACATATAAATAGATCCCGACCTTCGCTAATATTTACGTATAAAATTCCAAAAGGAGAGAGAAAGCTAGAGAGAAACAGAGTTTTGGGTTTTGGTCTTTGAGGGTTCAACAGATTGACAGATGAGTTCAACTGGATTATATTCTGTTTTCACGGGCTTCAGTGATGCAGCTGGAGTTGCTGGTAAGTGGTCTTTTGTTTATTCCTTTATATTTCTATAAATTTACCAAACCTGTGTTTTCTTTTTTTTGCTTCCCCTCTACAAGTATTGGAATTTGAGGTTTAAATTCCAAATCGGTTCCACGATTTCCAATATCTGAGAGAAATTCTTAGTTCTTGCATGTTGAGAATTGAAATGTCTGAAAAAGTTTGCCCTTGCTCTACTGGGTTAACATATTATATATCTGTTTCTGTAAGATACTCCAGAGTTGAACTTGGACAATAGATTGTGTTGCTAAAATCATATTATTAGCTAAGATTAATTTCCAAGTATCCTCCAAAATCTCCCAGAAAGATTGCTGAAGTTTCATTGTATGATCAAAAGTTGTTGCCTTCTCTACTTATTTGTAAATCTAATCTAATATCTGCTGCTTAATTTCAGGGAACATCTTTGCTTTTGCGCTATTTTTGTCACCCATGTAAGTTTTTATGATCCTTTAACTAAGGTAAAGAACTAGAATGAAAATTCTATGTTCTTTTTCTTAAAGAAGCTAAATTTTTTTCCTTTTTTTTCTTCCTTTTTCCTTTTTGTCTCCAGACCAACATTTAGGAGAATTATCAGAAGCCAATCAACAGAACAGTTTTCAGGGTTGCCTTATATATATTCCTTCTTGAACTGCTTGATCTGTCTCTGGTATGGCATGCCCATTGTATCTCCCGAGGTGATATTGGTTGCAACAGTCAATTCAATTGGGGCAATTTTTCAATTTATCTACATACTGATATTCATCTTGCATGCTGATAAAGCAAGAAAGGTAATCTTCCCTCTCTTGTCTGTTGCCTGTGTTCGATTTTTGAGAAGATTCTTGTTTCCTTTTTGCATATTTCATATTGACCACTTCGGTGTTCTTGAAATGCTTCTTGCAGCTAAAGATGATAGGACTACTGGTTGCTGTTTCTGCACTATTTGCTGTAATAGTCTTTGTGAGCCTAAATTTTTTTGAGTCTCATGCTCGACAGATGTTTGTTGGATATCTAAGTGTTTTTTCTCTCATTTCCATGTTTGCTTCCCCACTTTGTGTCATTGTAAGTTCATCTAAGAATTTGCTTGCTTTATATTTTAGATTGCTCGTTCCATTATTACTTACAGTTTTACATACATTGGCAGAATTTGGTGTTTAAAACAAAGAGTGTTGAGTACATGCCATTCTATCTCTCCCTCGCCACCTTCCTGATGAGTCTCTCTTTCTTCGCATATGGAATGTTAAAGTATGATCCTTTCATTTCTGTAAGTACCATATCTAATGATACCCGAATTTGAAGTCATTCATTGTATTTATGGCAGAATTACCCGACATCACTTTTATTTTTCCTTTTCTGTTTGGTGCTTTTTTCGTCTGATATAGGTCCCGAATGGAATCGGAACAATTTTGGGGATAACTCAACTGATGCTGTACTTTTATTATAGCAGCAAATATGGTGAAGGCTCTAGAGACCCACTGTTAGCATCTTATGCCTGAGTTGCATCGCTTGGCAATAAAAGATGGTAAAATTATTTCCCATAACCCTCGTGTAAGCATACTGGTTTAGTGTGTACTGCTATTTCTTACCCTTAATTACCTGCAAATGCAATTCAAACTACAATGTATGCAGATTGACTTAACGAAAGTTAAGATATGAACAACTGCATATGATTTTGAATTCATGATAGTTGTACGTGGTATCATTATAATTAGGATTAACTGATACAGCAATTCATGGCCCGTGGATATGGCATAGTCAGGAAGGTCTGTTCAAATCACTCCACATTCTTGCTAGTAAAGAACATTTAAAACAAAATTGCTATTTTTCTTTTATGCATGAGCTACAGAAATGCGTGATGCCCTGCATAATGCTGTTAAGTAGCCTATTCATTAGCAGCATTATATCTTAGTTGTCTTGGTGTTTCTTTTCCAGGAGTTAACTGATTGCAAGTTGCAATGTTCCGATAAGTATGTTTTGCTGAATGATCATCAAGGTAAATCATTGTTAAAAGTCGTCATCGGATTCTAACAAGTCTGTATCAATGCATTCCTCACTGCAACAAGGCATAGAAGAAAGCAAGGGACAGAGAAAAGGAACACAAGCTGGTGCTTGTTACAATGTGCAATTGGCCTGTTACTGAGGACTATCAGTGTAAGAACCTACAGTAACACAGCCATAATCTGCTATCTTTGTTATTGCCGCCACATAGATTGGTCAGACACCATAATTATTGTCTTGAGTTGTATAGTATTTGTTTTGAGTTCTGCCGGAAAAAAAAAGAACACATAAAAGGTAGCTTTATATATACAGTATTTATTTCAATCCTAAGTGTTCTTTTACTAAACATTATAATCATATATAAGTGAATGTATAACATAAATATATCAGTGAATTCATAATGAATTAGCTACAATTGAAACTTCTTTTCATAATAGTCATAATTTGTGATTTTTATTTCCACAATTAATTTATCATATTTTTATTAGAAAATGCAAGCCATCAATTACCCCCAGCTTGAAAAGTCTCTATTTTTGGGATTGTAAGTGATTTGTTGAAAACTATGAAATACAGAATTGCAACAGTAAAAGAAATCTCAATAACTACCTTTGTCGAGTTCGGTTCGAGTCGCGTCCGGATTTAAACACGCGGACACTTATTATCCAAATTCGATTATATAAACGGATATAAGGTACTTATATGTACCCTATCCTTTTATACCCATTAAGAACTCGATTACATAAACGGATATGGGTATAAGATATCCGCGACTATCCTACCTTCTTATATCTGTTAAAAAATATTATTTATTATTTTATTTCTTATGAGATTTTAACTTTATATTTTCTATAAAAACAGTCATTCTACGGCTAGGTCATTTTAGAAATTTTTATTAACACGACATATATATATATATATATATATATATATATATATATATATATATATATATATAAAAGAGTATGTATTGAGTAAAATAATGAAAAATAAAATTATGAATTTTATTCTAAGTAAAATTAAAATTTATTTTATTACTAAAATAATATATTATCATTAAAAAAATATTATTATCAATATCCAAACTATTAATATTTATAATTTATAATTATGTAGTGCTGATAATAATATTAACTATATCTTTTAAAATAATTTTTTATTAACAACGTCTTTTCTAATTAATTAATATAATTTTTCATTAATTTTTTTTAATAAAATCAGCACAATGACATTAATCATTACAACTATTAACGTTTTATCCATATGATATTTATTAAAATATGAAAGAATATTATAAAACCTTTTTGTTAGTAAATAAAATATCACTTGAGTTTAAAAAAATTATATCACTTATAGACCAAAGGAAAAAGAAACTAAATATCGTTAAAAAATATTATTATAGTAATCAATCTAATCTATTAGTATTATTAATTTATGATTATATAGTGTTAATATGACATTGATCATATTTTATTAAATAAATTTTTATTAATAATATGTCATTTAACGAATTAATATGATATAAAAAATCTCATACATTTTGTTATATGTAATAAAATTTAAATTTTAACTAATTAATTTTATTTTTAGTATTAAAATCAAGCATTAATAATACTAATATAAATATTTAAATCTTAAAACGATAACCATATAGTTTTAATCAACACTACCAAGTTTTGATAAACAAATTAAAAGAAAATATAACACAAATTCCAATATTAGATAGAAACCCTAATTATAATTTCATCTAAACCTCACAGCCTCCACCCTCACAAACCCTTTTTACCGTCGCCGTCGCCCTTGCTGCAGTCGGCTCCGCCCTTGCTGCAGTCGGCTCCGCCCTTGCTGCCTCTTCTGAATCCAGGTCTTTTTCCCCTCCATATCTCCCATCGCCTCCACCCTTGCTTCCTTTAGTTGGCTTTTAGTTGTTTCTTGATTGTAGTTAAAGAAGTAATTCTTATGCCATTAGTTTAATAATTTCTGCTGCATAGTTTATTTTTTGATCTTGTGATTCTTTTTCTTTGTAGATTAGGTAGAGCATTAGCAATTGTCAATTGAAGGCATATATGCTTTTCTTTCATTTCGGCGTTTGCTTTTTTTTTTTTTTTTTTTTTCTTTTTGTAAAAGAGAAAATCTGTGATTAAGCATTTATAAAATATATTCTTTGTTAGTTTTGTTTGCATATATTGATTCTTCCTGATATAGTAGCTTTATATATATATAGTATTTATTTCAATCCTAAGTGTTCTTTTACTAAACATTATAATCATATTTAAGTGAATGTATAACATAAACATATCAGTGAATTCATTATGAATTAGCTACAATTGAAATTTTATGATCATAATAGTCCATAAATTGTGATTTTTATTTCCACAATTAACTAATCATATTTTTGTTAGAAAAAAAACAAGCCATCAATAACCCCCAGATTGAGAAGTCTCTCCATTTTCTGATTCATGTCTAGGATTGCAAGTGATTTGTTGAAAACTATGAAAGAAAATTGGAACAGTTAAAGGAATTATTTATGAGTGAATGTCATAAGGATGCTGATATCAAGATTAAGGAGTTCATTATGTTAATTTACAAGTCAAATTTGTTCCTTTTCTCTCATTGGTTGAGGCTTAATTACTAACAAAACCCAAAACTTTTTGACTTCTATGAAATTCTTATCAAACTTTCAGTTTTGATAATTTTACCCTGATATGAAGATTTCATTTCAATTATATTCGATTTTTGGAAATTGTGTCAATTGCCTGTGTTGAATTCGATGTGGCAACCTTGTTGGATAAATATAACAATTTTTTTAATATACTTTAATGGTGAGGTAGATACATGATTCAGATAAAACAAAAAATTATTGTATTTTCCTTCTTTAATTTTTTTTAACGAATTTAGCTTTAAGGATTTGGTAAAAAATCTTTAAAAAGTAATGTTGGTTCAAGAAATAAGAATTTTGTTCTTAGTAATTTTAACTTTTAATTATTTTTATTTTATATTTTTCTATAGAAACAATTCGCTAAAGCTGCTTTTCATCTACTTTTGGCGACAAAAAATAATCAATAAATAGTATTAGAAGAAATATTCATTTGAATTTTTTTTTCAGAAAAAGAAGTATTTACATAATGTATAACAAATTTAAATTATCTACCATTTATTGCTAAACAAGATTTACACAACAACAGCAAGCTGAAAAAAAAAAAAAAACAGAGCATGAGAAATCTAGCACAATGGAAAAGCTTTGCGAAGGAAGCACTAAATCAATCAATATTAGTAGCCAAATTCCTGTGCTTTCTCCACGTCACCGACACCTATCTCTGCACTGCTGCTCTTGTAAGTTAGTTTATCATTATTGTTGCTATTTTGCATACCAGTAATAGTAATTACAGTTGCAATTGAGCTTGAATTTTTGATACGCTGCCTCTCAGACCTATGGCCCCAGCATGCTCCCTACCCTTAATCTCACCGGAGACCTGGTACTGGCTGAGAGAATCTCCCCTCAGTTTGGGAAGGTGGGTCCTGGTGATATCGTTCTTGTAAGGTCCCCTGTTAATCCTAAAAGAATTGTCACCAAGCGTGTTATGGGCATTGAGGGTGATTCAGTCACTTACATTGTTGATCCCAAGAACAGTGATGCGAGCAATACTATTATGGTATTTTCTTTAATGGGTTTTTGGTTTCTTTTCTTGAATCTGGATTGTTGAGATTGTGGCTAGGTTTGTGTTTGATAATTTGCTTGAGGTTCATGCTTAAGTTTGGGAATTTGTTGCTTTATGTTTTTAGGTTCCTAAGGGCCATATTTGGATCGAGGGAGATAATGTGTATGATTCCAATGACTCGAGAAAGTTTGGGGCTGTTCCTTATGGTCTTCTTCACGCAAAAGTGTTTTGGAGGGTAATTGTAGTCTCTTCTTGAGCTTAATTTCGTAGCTACTTTTTAGTTCAGTTTCATGGCGTGTTTCTTTTATATATATATATATATATATATATATATAGATATGAAAAACCTGAAATAAAGGGAAGTTTTGCTTTTGAAAGTGATGAAGAATGTTGTCCAAGATGATGCTTATGTCATCAATATAGTCCATGCTCCATGTGCTAAATGCAGCAGAATTATGTTAGATATGTTTTCATCAATGACCTTTCTGGTATCAGCTTAAGATAGCATTCAGGAGATGCAAAATGTCTATTTATATCTGCATACCGTGCATAAGGGAGATTCAATTGCAGTATCCTTGACCAAGAAAAAAGGGTGTTAATGGAAACATGTTTATCCGCAAGGCAGGCTGGTCTTTACCTGGCAACGAATGAAGGGTTATCAACCATTAGCCTTGGTAGGAACCACTGGTAATCAACATAAAACTATGTTTGGCACATCAATGGTTCAGGCTAAAAGTAGCAGTTAAGAAAGCAAGAATTTATAGGATTAGAAATTAAATTTCTGGTGAACAATTGAACTTGTATGGATTCCAGCATAATGGAAAGGTAGCACTTTATTGTACAGAGTTTGGGCCGCTGGTGTATATATTCTATTAGCGACTGGCACATCAATATCTGTTAATTGTGTTGTATCAAAACCCATCTTCATACTTTTATACTATTGGTTATTAATTTTTTCGCCTCCTGTTATATGTTTCTAGGTATGGCCACCAAAAGATTTTGGATCTCTATGACAGCAAATAAAACGAAGAATTTTGTAAGGTAAAAGTTTCTGACTCCTATTGATCTATTAAATTGCAAGCTTCTGAATAACTTTTTTCCTTTCTATACCCTTGATTTGATTATCTGAAGCTATCGCTACTACTGTTCTTGCTGGAAGTTTTCGGATGCATTAATTTGATAAGGAGATGGAGTAGCTCCAAGGCAATCTTGGATACGAGTAAGTCATTGTATGGACACACACTACCACTGGCATTTGAACCTTCTCTAATCAATGGCGTTTCTCCAATATTACTTCCTTAATTGCTTTATCCATTATGCCAAGTAAAAGAAAAAAAAGCCGTGATCACTGCCAAGACCACCATCTGTTGAAAGGGAAAATTAAACACACATTGATGCCTTGTGATGGATGTGAATCAGCTGCAATGTTTACAGTGATATCTGATTAATAATCCTGTATGCAGAAGGAGTGTATAAGTTGTGTATATTATAACATATAGTATATCATGAGCATGCATGAAACTGTATAATGAATTCTTACTAATGCAGGATGGCATCAGCAGGAGCCTTGACCTGCACAAGTTAAAAGAGATGATCGTTCTTATGAAGTGGTTTACAAGAGATCTTCTCATGGGAAACACAAAACGAAAATATATCGACTTGAAGTTGGTGGTCATTTTAATTTTTCTCGTCAACTATAGCGGTTATTTATCTTTTTTATTTTCTTAATGTATTATGATTTCTACATGCGTATTTTATACCTTCATTTATAGCCTTATAGGGAGAGTTAGTTTCCTTTATATGAGGTGATTATTGCGAGACCGTTGTTGTAATGTTATAATGTTTGTTGAAGGCGAAGTAATGGAGAAAGGTGGATTAGATTATCTATAAAGAAAAAACCTGATTTACTTAAGAAGTTGAGTTCGAGTCTCTTTAACGAGCCCTTTACAACATAAAAAAGAAGGAAGCATATATGCATTAAAGTGAAGGCCTAATCACCAAAAGTTCTCCAACTTTCCACATTTTTAGTCACTTCTAATTTTTCAGTTTTTTGTTCATACATCTTCTCCATTGTTATTTGATTGGCAGCTCGAGGGCTTTTTAAGTTCTTCACTATATTTGGGTAGCCCAAAAATAAAAGAAAATGACAAAGAACAAACACCAGCAGCTATTTGTTTGATATCTTTAATGACTGTAAGCATTGCTTCAATAACCCTCTTCGAATCCCCTTCAAATATAACCTGCGACCCATCTGTCTCTAGCAATTAATAAAACTACCTCTTTAACAGTCACAATAATTTTAATTACAATTTGAAATAAAGTCGTAGTTGTTTGTTCTGTTCTTTAATAATGATATTTAGTTTTCTTTTCTGATTTATTTTATACATCCATAATATAATTTTAACAAAGTAAAACTATGCAGTTTTAAATAAAATCATATAGTTTTGATTTTATTGTATTTTATTTCATACATGCATAATATAAAAAAAAAAAGAACTTTATATAGCGTGGTGACAGAATGAGCTTGTCTTTTATTAAAATTCCAAAGTTCAAATTACATTGGGAACAAAAGAAGAAGAAAATTAATTGTATAAAAGTGGAACCTCCCGATACTCATTAAGATAAATGGACACCGGGTTTTATATACCCTAATTTGTTTATATAATCAAGTTTGGATAGCAACATCTGATGGGTTGAATTTGAAAATATAATTTCCACAGGTTGAATTTAAAAATTCAAACTCAGAGACAGGTTTTAAGATTTTAAACCAAAACATCCAAACCAATTCGGTCGATTTGCTATGTAGAAAAACCCATTCCAGTACTATCCCTGATGGCTAGCAATGACGAAGACAAATTGTAGCTTATGCAGTGATATGCTTCTTCTTTTGAACTTTCATTTCTACTGTTAAACAAGTCTAAGCCTCTCTAAGAATACTTTTTGGTCACTTGAGTCAGTTGAAGGAAGCAGTGATGCTCCACGTGATATCCAAATAGATAGCTTCAAATGAATTTTCCGGGATCACAAACCCTAATTTAATAATTTTTTTTGACACGTATGTTTACTTTTTGACATATAAATTTTTTGTTTTGATATATATACTTATTTTTGACACATGAAATTCAAGTTTATATATTATATTCTTAATTAAACAGTCACTCTAATTCTAAAAAATAGTATATTAATTATATTTTAATATTATATTAACTAATAAATAGTTTTTTAATCAAATAATGATACTAATTCTATCATAAGAACTAGCATATTAATTTTTTAATTGGATAATAATTTTAATTTTAAAAAATAATATGTTAAATTATTATATTCAATAATTAATTGTTTGAGTTGGATTGTCAACAGGTTGTTCATGCAGTGACTAATTTCTTGTTTGGTGTTGACGAGTTTGGATCCTTGATTTCTAAGTGTGCTGAGTTGTTGGTTGAAAATAATTCTTATTGTGTTGTTTTTGTCAAAAGGCAAGCTAATTAGATTGGTCACCTGTTAGTAAGAGCTTCTCACTCACATGCTGGCCTTAGGGTCTGTTTTGAACCTCCAAGCTTCATTCTGACCTTATTATGTTTTGATGCTTTGAATTATTGATATAAATTCCTTTTCCTTCAATAAAAAAAGCATGACTTAAAGAGCTTGTTAGAAATGCTCTAAAATGCAAAAGACAATGATATAAAAATAACAAGGCCTTGGTTTGATGGAAATGATCAAAATCCCAATGGTGCCAGACAGAGAGTGCAACACCATATTATTTGTGAAACTCTCAAGCGAAGATCCATTAACTCTTTATTTATTAGCCTGATTATATACTCTACTTGGAAATGTAAAATGTAAATATAAAGTTATGATAGTCATGTATATTCTGAATAATTGACTCTGTAAATTGTTGTATAAATACTCAAGTTGCAAGGCGATTGATTCAAATGAAAACATGACTGTTAAAAACTTTTTCATTTTCAGTGTTTAGAATATTGAATGGTACTGACGATAGTTATTTATTCAGAAAATACTTCTACACTATAAATTATGTTCCAATATATAGAGATAAAGTTCATAAATAAAAATAATATAGTAAATAATCATTTACTGTTAAATAGTTAATGTCCAAATATAAAACATTTAATTATTTAATGTCCACTGGATGGATGAACTTAAAATGAAAAATTAAAGCTCATTCCTTGTATATTATTAAGAGCAGGGCAAAGTGAGAATACATCCGCTTAAATAGGGCATGTTTACCATCAATTTCTTAAATATTAGTATTAATTTGTCTATAATTTTTTTCTAATAAAATTATTAGATTGGTGGACCGACGTCGAATAGGACATGAAAAATGCAAATGGAATATGCTACATTTTTTTTTATTAATTAGGTTATTTTGGTATTTTCTCCTAAAAAAATAATTATTATAAGAGGCAAGTATACTTTGTAGAAGGCATGCTAAGGATTCACATTCTCTACAGCAAAATAATATCTTATCGGGATGCATGTCAAGGAAAAGCAAGTTATTAGCTTAAGATATAGCTGTGAAATTAAAGTTTTTGATAGTCTTAAAAGATAAGTAATTTTTAATTTTTTAGTTTTTAATATTAATAAGGACTTTGGAGACCAACAACTTTGAATTTAACTGTTTGATCTATCTACTCATTCTAAAAAGACTATTGAAAGATAAAATAATTGATGTTATTCAAAATTTGATATCCGAAGTTATTATCTAATTCAACTTGTTATCTACTATTTTTTAATTATTATTATATTGTAAAGTTTTCATTTTTGTTTAAAGAACCTACTATATGGGGTTCATTTAAGCTCAATAGTGATAAAAATATTGCATCTTCTTATCTCTTTTTTTTCTTATTTTGTTTCTGATTTTACTTTCTAATATATACATGTTGTTGGGTGTCGATGAAAATTCTTTAGCCTTTCTTTCGTTGTTGGTTTAACTTATGCAAATGTTTAGTATAACATATGTAAATCTTACAGATATTGATTTGTAGATTCATGTTGTGGATGGAAAGTATAATAGTTTTGATTGTTTAAGATATCACTATATGTGGATTTATAGTATCTCTATTGCAGGTTAGATTTACTTGAATACGAGTTTTTGTTATTTGAAGCACTACTTGCTCTTAAGAAAACCAATAAAGTAATTGTCACAGCCTGTTATGTGGGTTCGTAACTGGCACTAGGGAATAGGTAGGTTCAAGGCCAACAAGACCCATAGTAAGTTTTACCATGCAAGCATCGAGATGGCCCCTTATGAGGCATTGTATGGCCGAAAATGCAGATCTCTCGTGTGTTGGGAAGAGGTTGGCGAACAGAAGTTAGTAGGACCATAGTTAGTTCATATCACTTCAGAAAAGATTTCTATTATCCGCGAGCGGCTGAAAACAGCTTTTATAAGACTTACTACGGGTCTTGGTAGCCTTAAGCATTGTCACGACCCATTCTGTGGGTCTGTGATCGTAATAATTGTCACGACCCCACCCGTGGGCCCGTGACCGGCACTAGGGAATGGGTAGGCTTAAGGCCACCGAAACCCGTAGTAAGCCTGACACTCACTGATTTAAACAAATCTCATCTCAAATTAATATTATTAAAACCACAAATCATCTTAATAGTTACACTTTACATAAATACTTCGGTCTGCCAGAAAAACTAGGCGAGACCTGAAACTCAGAAAATTTACAACTGATACATCTACTATTACTACTGCGGAGAATCTAAGATTTACCAATTTACATACCAAATCAAATACATCACTCGATGATGAAGGAGTCGGGTTACTGAATAAGAGTCGTAAGAGAACTAACAGTCGCGAATCTGAAAAACAGTAAAAATGAGACTGTCAGTCTCGAGAGTGAGTTAAAATCATATATCTAAAACAGTTTCAAATATCTCAATGTCACCTTATTAAATTTTAAAATAATTAATAAATCACGCGAACCATACGTGTCATGTTAAAACATATGTGTCATGCCATGCTTAAACAAAATTTATTCCACATGCAACGGGACGGAGTACTTCAGTAGAACTCTAATCCCAAGTCTAAAATCTCGATTATTTCAACACTTATGTCTCAACTAACCTCAACTCTAACATCTCAAACCTCTCATTCCAACAGGACTGGCGCCCAGAGAGCAAAGCTCGACCAGGGACCTTACCTCCAGTCCGGTCACTTAACTCTCAGCCTTAGCCTTTTGGCTCTCTTATCCAATAAGACTGGCGCCCAGAGAGCATAGCTCGACCAGGGACCTTACCTCCGGTCACTTAAATTTCCAAATAAGCCAGAGAGCAATGCTCGACCAGGGACCTTTACTTCGGCAACCACACTCTACTAAGCCCAGAGAGCGATGCTCGACCAGGGCAAGTCCTAATCTTTCTTTCTTAAAATTTTTACCTCTTTACCCTTTTCCTATCTCTCTCATATAATATTGGACACTCATCCAACTCCTATGTTCTACTGCCGTCCCATCCTGAGTCATCATGCAATATTAAAATTGGTAATAAAGGAAAAACATATTTAAATAGTAATTAAAAGCATCATGCAAATGATAATAATAATAATTGAATGAAAAATTGAAATTGCGAATAAATATTCACAGTAGCAAATCAAATTTTATGCATGACACGTGCGTAAGCGATATATGACTTTAACTCACAGGATTGGCGACCTCCTAGCTCTGCTCCGGTGCCTCGATTGGAGCGAGCCGAACAGACAGATCATCTAATCACGGAAAACAATTTATCAAAACGATGAAACAATTACAATAGATCCTGGGTCTAGATTCCTAGGACTGACTGTCTAAGAATCTCGACTCTGGAACTACCGAAAATTCGGCAGAACTTCCCCTACAACACGAACATTACACCCCGTAAAAACGGGTCCAGGACCTGCCAGAAAAACACTCCAAATATCCAACAATTTAAACAACGGGAGTCGGGTCCCCAAACTTCACTATTTCCCGACTCCGCCACACAGCACAAAATACGACTATGGCAGGCCAACTGACAGACAAATATTTTTGACTCACAAAAATCATCAAATACACAATATAATCCAATAGACACAATTAAACCAAGAATTTCTAAAATTATCGGGCCAAAGAAAATTACCGAGACGCTCGATCGCCGGCCGACTAGGAGTCCGATCGACGATCCGAACACACCATCGGACTCACAACGACGTGCTGATGACGATCCCCACTTCCGATTTTCCGATCCGACACCCGGTCATCCGGAGAGATTTGCGGACGATCTCGACCGTCGATTCGCAAACGAAGCCCGATCGCCACAAAACCGGTGCCATCACGAAGCTTGAGCTGAGGAGAGTCGGGATATGTCCTCCGATCATCCATCCTCCGGCCGGAGCTCGGCCGGAAAAGCCCAAAACGCGGTTGCCTCCGGAGCTCTCCTCCCGGCCACCAAAACCGACAGCCGCCGCCAAAGGAAGCTCTCCAAGGGGAGCCGATCGCCACCAAGATCGGCGGAAAGCCATTGCCACACGCCGCGCGATTCACCTCACGCTGCCGCTTTGCCGGCTGGCCAAGATCGCACGCCGTGACGACGCAAAGACCCGGCCTCCTTCTTCTCGCCTTCTCTCTCTCTCCTCCTTTCTTCTTCCCCGATTCCATTTCTTCAATATCGACATTAGGCCCCCGAACTTTTTCTTATTACAATTTGGTCCCTCAACTTTCTTAATTACTTACAATTTCATCCTGCAGAATTCCAATTTAACTCCCAAACTTCTTTTTAGCCTTTCAATTAAGCCCTTAACTAATTAATTTGGGCCAAATCCGAATTATTGAAAATACACAATTATAAAAATACCCTTGACCGACATATTTATTTACGAAAATACCAAACTCATAAATTTCCATTAAAACCTCATAAAAATAAAATTTCCAATTTAGTCCTAACACACAATTAAATTAAATAATCAATTATAATACCAATTTTCTCAAAATTCTTTTATAAAAACATCCTTTATAATTTCTTCCAAAATTTTCCAATATATAATTTTACTTATATAAATATGCATTTGGAAAAATTTTGAATAACCAAAATATAATCATTTCTCAAATAATTTACTTGAATAATTTCTTAAAATTTCAAACTAATTGGGTATAGAAAATAACTCATTTATTTGATTAATATTAAATTTTTCATTAAATCATTTCAAATTAAACCCAATAAAAATAAAGCTAAAATTAACTTAAATAAAAAAAAAACTCATTTTTAAATATATAAAAAAAATTCCGGGTATTACAATAATGATAAGAAGTTACCCATTATAAAGAATGAAATTCATTTTTGTTATCTCTTGATTGGAGGCATTTATTTAATCATTTTATACCTGTACTAATTCTTTAAATTACAACTTGGCGTTTAAAAAAAAAACTAAGATTATTATCAATTAAAATAAGATATTAACATCTTATTATAGATTTATTATAGCAATAATAATAATAAAAATAATAAAATATTATTATTATTATAAATTAAGAAAATAAGAAAAATTATGGTATATAAAATGTATTTAAATGGACTCAAATTATCATTTTAGTATAATATAAGTATAATTGTTTTCTCTTAAAACAAGTTTGTGTCTTATAGAAACTTATGTATTAATATGTTTTTATGAGTATAACGTAAGTTTTTACGAAGCATACACAATTTTCAACTTAATGATCCTATTATTAGGTTATTAACAAAAATTTCAAAGTAGTTTTCTTTTAAATTATTTATACACCTTAAAAATTATTAAAAAGTAAATTATTGAACTTCTATTTCATTATAGTTATGCAAAATAGTGATAATAATTTAAATATAATAAATGAATATCAGAAAAATATTTAATTGTATTATTTTTGAAAATAGAAACTAAAAATATGTTCATACGTGAAAATGTTTGTTATAGTTTACTTCATTAAAATAAAATCAAATTATTAGAATAATTTTTATTAAATTAATATATTTTTACAATATATATGAATTTTAATTTTTAATAATATTTTAAATTTATTTATTACTTATTATAAGAATTTAATAATATGTTTATTTTTTAAGTAATAACGAGTCAAATAATTAATATATATGTGCATAAAAAAAACTAGTTTACATAAAAGGATGAACGAAAATCAAAAGAGCATAAAACACATGTTATCAAATAAAATTTCTATTTTTGATAATATGATTTTATTTATTCACGTTATCAAATAATTAAAAATGTTGTTTAAAGTATAAGTATAATATCTAAATATAATTTATAATTTAATATATTAAATTTTACATATTTAATTTATTATAACATGTAGATATAAAATCACATATAAAATACCTAATCACATGTAAAATACTTGACATATCAACTTGTTATGTTAATAGGTACTGTTATTTAGATTCTATTTAAAATATAAAAAAATGATGCATGAAATTAAAATTGACAAGCACTTAAACTATTCACTATTGCTAGCATTATGTGGAATTTAGTTATAAGTTTTTACTATTTCTTTTTTCATGCCGTTTGTGTAAAAAACGATAAATACAAAATATTTGTAGACAAAAAGATGGTTATCTGATATTTATGAACCGGTAAAGATAATATTAATTTAATTTTTTTGAAAATTTAAATGACATAATATTTTAATTTTCTATATATAATTAGATAATATGATACAAATTAACAATCAACTTTTATTTTATTAAGAGCCAACAACTAACTTAATTTAATAATAGAATTTAAAACTTAAGTTATCTTTTACTTTTATATTATGTTTATAATATACGTGAAAATTATACTTACTTATCAATAAATGAATAAAACTAATTAAATTAACAATTATAAATTTTGCTACTAATAGTCATAAAATATATAAAAATGAAAAGAAAGAGAGGCAGATAAATTTACTGAAATACTTTAATAAATTATTTATTAATTAGGTTAATTTAATCTTTTCCACTAGAAAAATAATAATTGTAGAGATGTAGGTATAATTTGTGGAGAGGCAGACTAAGAATTTACATTCTCCACTAGTAAAATAATATTTTGTAGAGAAGCATTCCAATAAAAAGCAAGTCATGAGTTTAAGATATAAATTGTAAAACTGAAGTTGTTGATGGTTTTAAAAAATAGATAATTCTTGAATTTTTTATTTTTTTTAATATCAGTAAGGGTTATGTAAACCAACAATTTTGAATTTAACTGTTAGCCATTCTGAAAAAAATACTGAAAAGTGCAATAATTGATGTTTACTCTCTAATGTATGCATGTTACTGGGTATTGACTAAAAATTTTCTTGACCTTTCGTTCATTGTTGGTTTAGCTTATGGAGATGTTTAGTATAAAATTTATATATTTTTCAAATATTAATTTATAGATTAATATTGTGGATGAAAAATATAATAGTTTTGACTATTCAAGATTTATTATCACTATATGTTAATTTGTAGTATCTGCATTGCTAGTTGGATTTACTGGGATATGAGCTTTTGTTGTTTGAAGAACTATTTGGATCTTAAAAAAAAAATAATAAAATAATAGTGATAAGAAATTACCTTTTATAAAGAATAAAATTCATTTTTATTATCTCTTAGTTGGAGGCATTTATTTAATCATTTCATAGTTATACTAATTCTTCAAATTATAACTTGGCATTCCAAAAAATTATAACTGGCTAATATTTTCATTTATAAGAATTTGATAGTTTTTTAATTTAAGGATTTCTTGTCGGCATCTATAAATATTCCATGATAATAAAAGTTTAGTTAATTTTATCATAAATTTGTAATTAATTAGATTAATTTTGTCTTCAATGATTTAGTTTAATAAGATATAATATAATTTGTTTAGTATAAATCTATTTTTAAAGTTCAACTCCATTAGGATTTTAAATCAACAATGATTTCAATTTTAAAAATAGCATTTTAATTTCAAGTTTAATATTATATTAGTTAATAAATTAACTTTTTGTTTCTTATAAAAACATTATGTACTAATATGTTTTTATGAGTATATAATGTGAGTTTCACGTAGCATACTTAATGATTCTATCATTAGTTCATTAACAAAAATTTCAAAGTAGTCGATATGATTAAACAATAATCTAGATTATTTCTTTGTACACTTCAAAAATTATTAAAAAATAAATTATTAAGCTTCTACTTAATTATATTTATCTAAAATAATGATAGTGATTTAACTGCAATAAATGAATATAATTTTAAATTTTAAATTTTTTGAAAATAGAAAAATAGAAAAATGGTTAATATGAGAAGATGTTTGTTATATTTTATCTTAAAATAAAATAAAATTGTTAGAATTAGAATAATTATTTTCATTAAATTAATAAATTTTTATAATACATATGAATTTTAGTTTTTAATAATATATTAAATTTTATTTATTACTGGCTAAAAAATTTTATAATGTGTTTTTAAAAAAAATCAAATAGTTAATGTACATGTATGTAAAAAAAAAAAAAACCTAATCTATATAAAAGGATGAACCAAAATTAAAAGAGCACTAAAACACATGTTATCAAATAAATATTTATATTTTTTCATAATATGATTTTATTTATTCATGTTATCAAATAATTTAAAAAATATAGTTTTATATTTTGATTAAAAAAGTATAAGTAGAATATTTAAATATAATTTATAAATTAATATATTTAATTTTATTTATTTAATTAATTTACATGACATGTGGATATAAAATCACATGCAAGATACTTGACAAATCAACTTATTTTCTAAATGGGTACTATTATTTAAATTGTAACAAGGAAAATGATGCATAAAATCAAACTTGAAAAGCACTTAAACTATTCACTATTGGTAGCTAGTCAATAAAACAAAAATGTCTAATTACCTGTGATTATATATGGGATTTAGTTAGAAGACTTTACAATATCTTTTTTCATGCCAATTATATTTCATACTGATAAGTAATAGATAAATAATTGATAGTTTTTTTTTTTCTTAAATGAACAAATATTTTATTTTAATAGTAAAATTGATTATATAAAAGTGAGATGGGAGGTGGACACATAAATTTATCCAAGAATCTTGCTAAGTAAGTTTTTAATTAGGTTAATTTGGTCTTTTCCATTCTAAATATAATAATTTTAGAGAGACATGTATAATTTGTAGAAAGACATGCTACTGATTCACATTCTCCACTGGCAAAATAATATTTTATAAACGAGCATGTAAAGGGAAAGCAAGTCATGACCTTAAAGATATAATTTTGTGAAACTTAAGTTTTTGATGGTTTAAAATGGATAATTTTTAAATTTTTAAGTTATTAATATTAGTAAAAGCTACGTGGACCACCAGCTTTGAATTTAGTTGTTTGGCCAACCTCACTATTATAAAAAGAACACTTAAAATTGCAATAATTGATGTCACTCAAAGCTTGACATCCGAACTTATTATCCAATTGAATTTGTTATTTATTTTTTAACTGTAATTATATTGTAAATTTTTTATTTTTGTTTAATGATCCTGCAATATGAAGTTTGTTTGAGCTTAATAGTGATAAAAAGATTGCGTCCTCTTTATATTTTTTTATTTTTATTTTTAGTTTTACTCTCTAATATATGCATGTTCCTAGATTTTGATTAGGAAATTATTTGGCATTTCGTTCATTGTTGGTTCTGCTTATGCAAATGTTTAGTATAAAATTTGTATATTCCAAATACTAATTTGTAGATTCATATTGTGGATGTAAACTATAATAGTTTTGGTTATTCAAGATTTAGTATCACTGTATGTTGATTTATAGTATGTGCATTATTGGTCGGATTTACTTGGATCCGAGTTTTTGTTGTTTGAAGCATTATTGAACTTTAAGAAAAAATAATAAAATAACATGATAAAAAATTAATGTTTACAAAAGATGGATGAAAATTCATTTTTGTTATCTATTGGTTGGAGGGATTTATTAAGTCATTTTATACTTGTACTAATTCTTCAAACTATAATTGGTATTTCAAAATAAAAAATTATAACTAGCATAAATAACTCACACTAATATTTTCATTTATAAAAATTTGATAGTATTCTTGGTATCAATAAATGGTCAATGATAATAAAAGTTCAGTTAACTTTATCATAAATTTTTAATTAATTAAATTATTTTTGTTTTTATTGATTTAATTTAATAATATATAATATAATTTGTTTAGTACAAATCTAATTTTAAGAATCCAACTCCATTTGAATTTTAAATCAACAATAATTTTAATCATAAAAATAGCATTTTAATTATAATTTTAATATTATATTAGTCAATAAATCAAATTTTTTGATTATATAATGATTTATAATTCTAAGAATATCATATTAATTTTACTTTAATTCTAATTATATATTTAATATAATGTCAATATAATAAGTAAAAAATCAAAACAACATCCTAAAATGAACAATAAATAAAAATATATATATATATATATACACATAATTTTATTTTTTAAGCGACAGCGAGGTAAATAATTAATATTCACGTGCAACGCATGTGAGTAAAACAACTTATAAAAAAACTAAAATTATTACCAATTGAAACAAGACATTAACGTATTATGAGATATTGATTATGTCAATAATAATAATAATAATAATAAATAAATAAATAAATAATAGTGATATGTAAACTATATTTAAATAAACTATTAAATTATTATTTTAATATAATTTAAGTATGTTTATTTTCTTAAAATAAATATGTGTCTTATAAAATTATTATGTATTAATATAGTTTTATCAGTGTGTAACATAGTAGCATACACAATTTTTAACTTAATAATCCTATCATTAGGACAGTAATAAAAATTTCAGAGTAGTCAATATGATTTAAACATAAAACTAATAAAATTTAAATAATAATTTGAATAATTTTTTATACACTTTACAAATTATTAAGCTTCTACTTAATTATATTTATCTAAAATAATGATAGTGATTTAACTACACTAAATGAATATCAGAATTAAAATATTTAATTTTATAATTATTGAAAATAGAAAAATAAAAGAATGGTACATGAGAGAAAGTGTTTGTTATATTTTATCTTATTAAAATAAAATAAAATTATTAGAATAATTATTTTCATTAAATTAATATATTTTTAATATTTTATTAGAATAATTATTTTCATTAAATTAATATATTTTTACAATACATATGAATTTCAATTTTAATAATATATTAAATTTGTTTATTAGTGGCTAAATAAATTTATAATGCATTTATTTTAAAAAAGGATTTAAATAGTTAATATACATTTCAAAATCAAAAGAGCACGAAAACACATGTTATCAAATAAAAATTTATGTTTTTTCATAATATAATTTTATATATTCATGTTATCAAATAATTTCAAAAATATAGTTTTATATTTTGATTAAAAAAAGTATAAGTAGAATATTTAAATATAATTTTTAAATTAATATATTTAATTTTATATATATATAATTTACATGACACTATTATCTAAATTTTATTTAGAAAGATGATGCATAAAATCAAACTTCAAAATACTTAAACTATTCACTATTGCTAGATAGTCAATAACACAAAAAATGTCTAATTACATGTGACTGCATTGTATGGAATTTAGTTAGAAGTAAAGATATCTATTTTGCCATGCCAGTTATATTTCATATCGATAAGTAATAGATAAATAATTGGTAGTTTTTCTTTCTCTTAAAAGAACAAGTATTTTATTTTAATAGTAAAATTGATTATATAAAAGTGGGAAGGGAGGTGGACAGATAAATTTACTGAAAAATCTTGCTAAATTATTTTTCAATTAGGTTAATTTGGTCTTTTCTGATAGAAAAATAATAATTTTAGAGAGGCATGTATAATTTGTAGAGAGACAGGTGAGGGATTCACATTCTTCACTAGCAAAATAATATTTTATAGAGACATGAAAAGGGAAAGCAAGTCATGAAATTAAAATATAATTTTATGAAACTTAAGTTTTCAATGATTTTAAAAGGTTTTTTATGATTTAATATCAGTAAGGGCTATGTGGACCACCAACTTTGAATTTAGCTGATTGGCCCATCTAACATTTTGAAAAGAATAGTTAAAAGTGCAATAATTGAGGTTATTCAAAACTTTGACATCTAAACTTATTATCCAATTCAACTTGTTATTTACCTTTTCTAATTGTAATTATATTATAACTTTTTTTATTTAATGTTCCTGCTATATGGGGTTTGCTTGAGCTCAATAGTGATAAAAAGGTTGCATCCTCTTATCTCTTTTTTTGTTCTTATTTTATTTTTAGTTTTACTCCCTAATATATGCATGTTCCTGGATTTTGATTAGGAAATTATTTGGCATTTCGTTCATTGTTGGTTCTGCTTATGCAAATGTTTAGTATAAAATTTGTATATTCCAAATACTAATTTGTAGATTTATATTGTGGATGTAAACTATAATAGTTTTGGTTATTCAAGATTTAGTATCACTGTATGTTGATTTATAGTATGTGCATTATTGGTCGGATTTACTTGGATCCGAGTTTTTGTTGTTTGAAGCATTATTGAACTTTAAGAAAAAATAATAAAATAACATGATAAAAAATTAATGTTTACAAAAGATGGATGAAAATTCATTTTTGTTATCTATTGGTTGGAGGGATTTATTAAGTCATTTTATACTTGTACTAATTCTTCAAACTATAATTGGTATTTCAAAATAAAAAAATTATAACTAGCATAAATAACTCACACTAATATTTTCATTTATAAAAATTTGATAGTATTCTTGGTATCAATAAATGGTCAATGATAATAAAAGTTCAGTTAACTTTATCATAAATTTTTAATTAATTAAATTATTTTTGTTTTTTATTGATTTAATTTAATAATATATAATATAATTTGTTTAGTACAAATCTAATTTTAAGAATCCAACTCCATTTGAATTTTAAATCAACAATAATTTTAATCATAAAAATAGCATTTTAATTATAATTTTAATATTATATTAGTCAATAAATCAAATTTTTGATTATATAATGATTTATAATTCTAAGAATATCATATTAATTTTACTTTAATTCTAATTATATATTTAATATAATGTCAATATAATAAGTAAAAAATCAAAACAACATCCTAAAATGAACAATAAATAAAAATATATATATATATATATACACATAATTTTATTTTTTAAGCGACAGTGAGGTAAATAATTAATATTCACGCAACGCATGTGAGTAAAACAACTTATAAAAAAACTAAAATTATTACCAATTGAAACAAGACATTAACGTATTATGAGATATTGATTATGTCAATAATAATAATAATAATAATAAATAAATAAATAAATAATAGTGATATGTAAACTATATTTAAATAAACTATTAAATTATTATTTTAATATAATTTAAGTATGTTTATTTTCTTAAAATAAATATGTGTCTTATAAAATTATTATGTATTAATATAGTTTTATCAGTGTGTAACATAGTAGCATACACAATTTTTAACTTAATAATCCTATCATTAGGACAGTAATAAAAATTTCAGAGTAGTCAATATGATTTAAACATAAAACTAATAAAATTTAAATAATAATTTGAATAATTTTTTTATACACTTTACAAATTATTAAGCTTCTACTTAATTATATTTATCTAAAATAATGATAGTGATTTAACTACACTAAATGAATATCAGAATTAAAATATTTAATTTTATAATTATTGAAAATAGAAAAATAAAAGAATGGTACATGAGAGAAAGTGTTTGTTATATTTTATCTTATTAAAATAAAATAAAATTATTAGAATAATTATTTTCATTAAATTAATATATTTTTAATATTTTATTAGAATAATTATTTTCATTAAATTAATATATTTTTACAATACATATGAATTTCAATTTTAATAATATATTAAATTTGTTTATTAGTGGCTAAATAAATTTATAATGCATTTATTTTAAAAAGGATTTAAATAGTTAATATACATTTCAAAATCAAAAGAGCACGAAAACACATGTTATCAAATAAAAATTTATGTTTTTCATAATATAATTTTATATATTCATGTTATCAAATAATTTCAAAAATATAGTTTTATATTTTGATTAAAAAAAGTATAAGTAGAATATTTAAATATAATTTTTAAATTAATATATTTAATTTTATATATATATAATTTACATGACACTATTATCTAAATTTTATTTAGAAAGATGATGCATAAAATCAAACTTCAAAATACTTAAACTATTCACTATTGCTAGATAGTCAATAACACAAAAAATGTCTAATTACATGTGACTGCATTGTATGGAATTTAGTTAGAAGTAAAGATATCTATTTTGCCATGCCAGTTATATTTCATATCGATAAGTAATAGATAAATAATTGGTAGTTTTTCTTTCTCTTAAAAGAACAAGTATTTTATTTTAATAGTAAAATTGATTATATAAAAGTGGGAAGGGAGGTGGACAGATAAATTTACTGAAAAATCTTGCTAAATTATTTTTCAATTAGGTTAATTTGGTCTTTTCTGATAGAAAAATAATAATTTTAGAGAGGCATGTATAATTTGTAGAGAGACAGGTGAGGGATTCACATTCTTCACTAGCAAAATAATATTTTATAGAGACATGAAAAGGGAAAGCAAGTCATGAAATTAAAATATAATTTTATGAAACTTAAGTTTTCAATGATTTTAAAAGGTTTTTTATGATTTAATATCAAGAAGTATGGACCACCAACTTTGAATTTAGCTGATTGGCCCATCTAACATTTTGAAAAGAATAGTTAAAAGTGCAATAATTGAGGTTATTCAAAACTTTGACATCTAAACTTATTATCCAATTCAACTTGTTATTTACCTTTTCTAATTGTAATTATATTATAACTTTTTTTATTTAATGTTCCTGCTATATGGGGTTTGCTTGAGCTCAATAGTGATAAAAAGGTTGCATCCTCTTATCTCTTTTTTTGTTCTTATTTTATTTTTAGTTTTACTCCCTAATATATGCATGTTCCTGGATTTTGATTAGGAAATTATTTGGCATTTCGTTCATTGTTGGTTCTGCTTATGCAAATGTTTAGTATAAAATTTGTATATTCCAAATACTAATTTGTAGATTTATATTGTGGATGTAAACTATAATAGTTTTGGTTATTCAAGATTTAGTATC